>NW_015625587.1:766897-801897 GCF_001515625.1 Sinocyclocheilus rhinocerous | reverse complement strand
GTTAATGGAAAGACTTTTAAATCAATCTTATCAAACCTTATCAAACCCGGTCCATAATTACTAGCATGTAAGATATGGAAGCTCCACCATTATTCTTTAATTAAAATGGAAGCACACTGTGTTGCAATTCTTCTGTAATAGATCAGAATCACATGACATTAGTGGCAAAAAAATTATTCCAGCAGGAAGTAGAAGCCATATACTATTTTTAGAGTAGTTTTAAACCTTTTTCATTAAGGGGCAGCAGAATTCCCGCACATATGCATATGCAAGGGCATGCATTTTTTTTTTTTTGAGTTTTGACAATTTGCATGGATAAAAGTGCTCTGAGTATTGATAGACAGCTTTTTCAGTGGACTAAATAACTGTAATGCAGGAATGTCCATCTGTTACAGCTCAATCCAGTGAAGCCAGACAGCTCATTTTAGTCTCATCTCAGTGTTGAGGAACTGACATCACAGTAGAGAGAAGAAAAAAAAAGAATCCGAATATCAAATTTTTCTTGGGCTAACATGTTTACACTGAAGGGATAGGCCATGTTTCAAACAGCTTTAAAGGGGTCATAGGATGCCCATTTTCCACAAGTTGATATGATTCTTTAGGGTCTTAATGAAAAGTATGCTGTTTTCTCCACCAACTGGCAACCCGGGCTTTGAAATATGATTGGGTAAACTGGCAGTGGACAGAATCTCACAAACCAAAACAAAAATAGACTTTTTGACATGGAACACACATTTCAGAGTAGAATAACTGTAGCATTGTTTTTCGGAGAAACAATTATGTGAACTTAGTAGATTTCCTAAATATCTGCAAATGTGTTATGGTGTTTTTATGCTTATGTACAGTAAAAAAAAAAAAAATTCATTTATTAAAAAACACCTTTAAGAATTGAGAACCGCAGATTTCACTTAAAACTTATTTCGGTAGACCAATGATCTACAAAATATAATCATGGAGCAAAGCTGAACTGTTCTGAGGTGGATGACTGTCTAGGCGTGACACAGTGTCACACTGGAATCAGTCTTTCGTACAGCATCTAATGAATCAAAGTAGTTCTGTCTGGCCTCATCATTAGTTAAAGAAAAGACATTGATTGCCTAATGGATGACTATAATTTCCCACATTAATCAATTCCTCAAATTGCTTAGAACCATATAAGTCCTGTTCATTAATGTTGTTTCAGTACTGCTTTCAGTGAGCATTGTTGAAACCAAATGCCTGAATAAATATCACCTATTTTTGGTTGGTATAACCATTTTTGTAGCACTTTCTCTGAATAAACCATCTATGATTCAGTAAATGTTTTATAACCTGCTACACCATGCCGATGGCACGCTCTCTAGTTTTTTGATCATGAATACATAAATATGCTAAATATATCTTGGTGTCAGTTTTTCCTTTGTCTTGCCTCTCAGTGTAAACAAAAAAAGATACAAAGGGTAGTGCTAGTCTTTCCAAGGTCTGACAGGTTGCTGTTGTTTTTTCTTCTGTTCAAGGAGCTGTGGCACAGACTGGAGGTCAAGGCTATAGTGGAGAAGAGGGGGGGCTGCTCTGTCAGAGATAAGAGAGCAGAGAATGATGTGGCCAAATGGCATGGAGAGAGAATGGGAGGAATTATCTGATATTCCCAGGACTTAAGCTTGACTGTGAATGCCATCCAGCACCAAACAACATTCTGTTATTTCTCTTTGAAAGGATTCGTAACTGTTCAACCTTTTAGATTTTTTTTTGTCTCACCAGGAAGACCTTGCAGTTACTTTGTACTGTGGTATTTTCAACATGAGGGGATGGACACTCATCTAACCCATGAAAAATAGATGAGGACGAACATTTATTTTTAGCTCAGCCCATCGCAAAGTAGGCCACTTCTAATGCGATATGTTGTCTATTATTGAAGCAGAAATCTGAATGACTGGAATTGAAAAGACAAGTGTACTTAAAGTATCTTAGGTATTTTCACATCATTACTTGAGCTATAATGATGAGCTACACAGTCCTTTCAACCTCTCATAAAACTGTAATCCACTTTGCGAATGCCAGATATTTTAACAATTTGTTACAGCCTTGGCTTTGTAATCACAAATAAAGCTTTAAGTCATAGTTATGCCCTGTGGCAAATATTATGCTCAGATGTTGCTCTTTCATCTATGGAGTTCAGATGTTTCCATTAGGTAACAATTTTGTTTCAGACCTTTGATTAGGTACTTGTATATCTTTGGAAAGCAAAATTTTTAAAAAATCTGATTCCTTGTCTCATGACAATTTGGGTACATACAAGATTTTCTACCATTTTACTTAAAGTATGATTATTATCATCATTATTATATTGATTGATTGGTTGATTGATTGATTTTTAAACTGCTCATTCAGCATTCAACAAATCTACATTTTGGTGAGACCATCTTCAGATTAAAGGGGTCATATGATGTTGCTAAAAAGAACATTATTTTGTGTATTTGGTGTAATGAAATGTGTTTATGCGGTTTAAGGTTAAAAAAACACATTATTAAGAGCTTGTAACACTCCAAAGAGAAAGGAAAAATTGAAATCGCATCATATGACCCCTTTAACTTTTTGATATTTGTTTCTATAGCCATTTTGAATTTTGTTGGAAAAACTGCAATTTTGGTTTTTGTCAATGGCACCATGTCAATTTGGTGACAGCGCCACTTAGTGGCCAAAAGATATGATGGCACCATCTAGTGGTCAAAAGATACCCAAACATTGATTTAAAAACTGCTGATTAATATTGTCTATAGTAGTGCTGGTTGGTATACCGGTTCATACCGAATACCGGTGTTTATTTTTCTTATGATATGAATTTTTAAAATACCGCAATACCGGTGTCCTTTAAATAATGTTCGGAACACGTTTGAGGGGTGGTCTCTTTTCACTGTTGCACTGTGGCGAGGACACAGCTGTATGTGTTACTAAGCGTGAAAGTTCAGAAACTGAAGCTGTAGAACTAATAGAACATGATGAGCGACTTTTTTGGATAAACCTTAGCTATGATTCAGTTGGAAGATGTCGCCAGTGCTGCTCCGTGAGCGCGAGGTCTGACTCTCCCGTCGCAGTGTCGTCTCTCTCTGCGTCTGTTCTGTGCAGTGAGCGGCAGAGAAGCAGCGCATTCAGTTGGCCGCACCAATTAAAAGGGGTCGTGTTTAGTCACTATTTAGTGTGGTATTTTTTGACAATATTCACTCATCATGACAGTAAAATAGGGCATTCTAAGTCAAGTAGCCTATTTCCTCTCTCAATCAGTAGAAAATGTGGTTTACACCCGGTCATGCATGGGGAAAAAAAATAATAAAATACCGTCATATACCGTGAAACCGGTATAATTTTGAAAAATACTGTGATATAAATTTTTGGTCATACCGCCAACCACTAGTCTATAGCTTCCTCTGATGATATGCCACCTATTGGTCAAACATTTGTATTTGTGTTATGAGTAATTCTACTCACAGCTTTCTTTCTTAAGTTGAATGTTTATACTGCTTGCTCAACCCGTAAATTCAGTTAGATATATTTTTACTCTGTTGCAAGATCACCCTCTGATGCCACAGTGGTCAGGGTGTTTGACAAGGCTTATATTCAGGTTAGCCGGTCTTTGACCTTCGAAATCTTCCTCCTCCTCATGTCAGTGTTTGTGCTGACAGCTGCTTAACGTCGACTCGCTGAAGCTAGTAATCATACCGATCTCCCACTAAGGCTATCTATAGCGACAGACCTTCCTGCTTTCAGGAAATTCATTCATCATCATCCATTTCTAATTGTCTAGTTATCAAACACCGTAGCAGAGGTGTTTTTAAAAAATTTTTTTATTAAAACTCCACACTTTTTTGTTCTAATCCTCTCTGTCTATGATGCTTCACTGTCTGGCATCTGTCATATTTTCAGTGCTTTAGAGCTTTGTAGTCCTAAACATCCGATTCCCTAATGGACTTCATAATTGGTTCTGTTAATACACATAAAACAAAATAAAATCATCCTGGTTTCGAAAGTTTGGAAGCACCAACACTGGGAGATAAACACATAATGGAATTGCAATGTCACAAATAGCATTTGCTCACCTCATATTTTCAAAGGCCAACTCTTGGATTGCCAGTGTGTTTGGGTGCAAAGTAATTCCTACTAAACATGTTTAGTTATAAACTCTTGATCCTGGTAAATGTTAGTTTTGCAGAAGCACAGCGCTGGAGAAATTTTCCTCCACCTGAGTACTTAAAATCATATTTATTTGTTTTAGAAGTGTAAACAAAACTCAAATGACTTAAATGTTGTTTATTGTAAAATTATGTAAGTATAATAAGTTAAATTATAATGTATATAATATTCACATAGGATGAAAACAATTTGTTGACATTTCACTCAATTGGGTTGCTTTTGAAATATAAAGGCCAGCCCATCTTCTGAACAGATGAGGCAGACTTAGTTTAAAAAGTCAGACTTAGTTTACTTTAAAGGGGTCATGAACTGAGAAATCAAAACGCCCTTGATCTTTTGACATATGAAGTCACTGTACTATAAAAACATTGGTTTTCCGAGTTCTTTAACAGTTTCAGAACTAAATAGTTTCTCATTAGTCTAAAAACAGCTTAAATTGAAGACAAAACGACAAGTTGTGGAATGTGCCACTTTATGACGTAATAGTGTGGCTGAATCCCGCCTCCACTGAAGAAGATCAACACCTGCTTCTACATCACTGCCTGTTTAGCTCCGCCCACCGATTCGCACATGTTGTGTAAATAACGATAGAGGCAAACGCAGGTCTACGCAGAAACCAAACGATAAAGATGCTCTGAAAACATTTTTGGAAAAACACAGTCTTTGCATTGCCTTCCTTCTGATCCCAACATTAGGACAGAATGGATGAAGTTTATTTTTAATGAAGTTCCAGGCCGTGTCAGTAAGAACTTGGTCATTTGTTCACTTCATTTTACCGCCATTTCATTTACAAACAAGGCACAATTCGACGCAGGATTTTCAGAAAGATTGAAACTAAAAGAGGATGCTGAGCCGATTATATTGGATCTGACAGTAATGTCGCACCACACAAGTGTGAGTAACTGTTTTTATTATGTGGTCACTACTGCTTTGTCTGTTATTACTGATCATTTGATATGTAGTAAGTATGTATGCGTTTTTAACCTAAATCACAGCAGTGTCCATCTGAAACTGTTAGCCAATCATACCAGTGGACATTTACTTCCGTGTCTACAATCTGCCGTGCCTTTTCAAACAGAGCGTTCCGATGAGGGGGGTCAAAACAGGACAGAAAATAGCCTATTACTTCTGAATTATGATGTTTTTTTATGTAAAAATCTTGATAACATTATAAGTGTTAAAAGAGATAAGTTTATAATAACATTGTAAGAGAACAGTACAAAATACAAAATAAAGGCAGTTCATGACCCCTTTTAATAATAGTGTCTGTGCATGTGTTCCTGAGTGATATGCATTTTGCATCCTATTCTGAGTTTGTCTTGTTAGCAGACTATAGCCTCCAAAGGCTAATTCACTAAATTAGCATTGTGCAACCATTTAAATTAAGTCATTGTCATTGTTTTCAGTGCACACACCTCCATTCTATGCAAATCATGCCTGTTATAGATTCTTCTTAAAGGGGTCATATGATGCTTTTTTAAATATCATTATTTTGTGTATTTGGTGTAACAGAATATGTTGACATGCTTTATTGTTCAAAAAACACATTATTTTTCAAATACTGTACATTATTGTAGGTCCTATATGCCCCGCCTCTCTCAAACGCTTCGTTTCTTTCTTTGATAAAGAATATCTCTTTGGTTTTGAGACTTTAGTCTTTGCAACTTCAGGGATCTTATCTATGCACAATCAGCTTGTAACACTCCAAAGAGAAAGGAAAACTTGAAATCGCATCATATGACCCCTTTAACATCTTCTTTACAAAAGTCATTGCTATTTAATTGGAAAGAGATATTTGTGTAGTGATCATGGCAGCAGTAAACTCATAAGGTTGAAGTTGCAATAAATCATATATACATGCACATAGTGTAGTAAAGCACACTTTAGCTTTTTAAAAGAGCC
Source organism: Sinocyclocheilus rhinocerous (assembly GCF_001515625.1). Taxonomy (NCBI): domain Eukaryota; kingdom Metazoa; phylum Chordata; class Actinopteri; order Cypriniformes; family Cyprinidae; genus Sinocyclocheilus; species Sinocyclocheilus rhinocerous. The sequence goes on along the minus strand of NW_015625587.1, from coordinate 795,828 downwards.
GATTCAAGTGTCTGGATCACAGCAGAGAAGCAATGAAGTGAAGTACGCTAGATTGCAGTATAGTGCACTTAACATATTACATAACTTTGTTTTGTATAATTTATTTGTTGTGTTTTTTAACAAACATTTAGATGATATCCTTAGTGTTTGTTAAGTGCATTTTTAACATTATTGTAGTGATGCTGGTATTTCAGGCATTTAATGTTGCGTCCAAGTATGCAGGTTTTAATGTGGTTTTCATAGAGTCAGATAATACCATGTTAGATAACTGAAAAAGGTAAGTGAGAGTTGATGAAAATTATTAAGAAATAAGCACAGAGCGAAAAATAGATCTAATGATGCCTACAACGTTTTGAGCAAGAATGACAGTTACAGGTACATTCATGCAGATCACCAATTGAGCACCACCTGTAACTCGTCTTCGTCTGAAAGCCTTGATGAAAAGATAACGGTTTGACTCGTGAAAATAATGTGTTTTGGAGGGAGGAAAAGAAGGGGGAGAAAAATCAAATCCATGTGCTGCTGATCAGTGAAAGTGAAATCTGTGGTATTTTAGCCCTATTATTTCTGTTCACAAAGATTTCATTCTGCCAAGCTGGATCTGGCCCATGTTAACAGTGATTGCCTGGTGGTTCAGCTACCTACCAGCAGGTCTCCAAATGCTCTCACTGAGAGACAGGTCTGCCATCAGCCTCATGATTATAGGACACCGAACCCCTGCTTGGATCTATTAGACCCATCCAATCAGAAAGCCAGACGAACACTTTGATCAAAACAAGGTTGCATGATCAGACGGTTAATATGATTTTAACATTGAATATTTTTTTAAATCAAAGGGCTTGTTAAATAACCTTCAATTTTACACTTAGGATATCATGTAAGTGCATGAGTACATTAAAGTTTGTGTGTCTGTGATGTGTTACTCTGGGTTTCCTGTCTGTGTAAAGGTGATTGTGAAGCAGCTTTATGGTTCATATAATTGAGTGGTTCTGGGGTTTTAAGGCAAGGGGTTTTCCTTAAAACATTTTTTTTGATTATTTATTTTTTTATGCCAAAGACCCCTAAATCTGATCATTATCCCAATGATAATGGTTCAAATTCCATGTTTTACCTGACCCACATTGTTTTGTTGTTCATATAGAATGAGTTGACAGTTGAGAGACACAGATCTGCAGTGTTTCAGAAATTCATGGTTTGCTTACTGTGCTGTTTAATAACCAAACAGTAGCGACGACATGAATTGGGTGTGTTGAAAGATTAAATTATCTCACAGGAACAGCATGGACCATAACCTATTGTTACAGATCATCCTCTGCGTCAAACACAAGATGAAACCACACACACCATGAGAAAAACTATCCGGGAGAATGATACGGAGTAGTGACTTTATGAATTAGTTTGATATTATTGACAAATCCTCACTGCACCTGACAATTTCATTCGCAGCTTCTTAATGAGGAAACATCACTGTGTCACTTATCGAATGTCTGTTCCCGCTCTTTTAGAGTATTGTTGTGGATCGTTACAGAGTTAATCTGCGGCGCCTGTGCAGGTGTGAGTTCCACACCATTGTTGCTTATCAAGTGTGACACATTGATCAGTGACCTTAATATCCCTGTATTGATTTCAGTTGGCTTTGGCTTCATCCTTAAGCTACCAATAAAAAATCTCATCCACCCCAAAGCCAAACTTTTGTTTCCAAGGTGATTCTGGGGACGATAAACCAATGGCAATCTTAAAACAAAACTGGGCAGAATTGAACGCTTATTTACTTCCACCATACATCACATTGATTGATTAGGTTTGAAAGATTTAAAAAAAGGAAAATGCATGGCCATCTGATCAGCAGAGGTTTCTGGCTGTGGAAGCACATTTCCAGCTTTTGAAAGCTTTTTGAATGAGTTCTTGATCTTAGAAGCATGACAATGCTGCTTTGAGTGGATTGGGCAGGTTAACATGGTAATCGCTACAGATGGCCACCAACCAGCATGTTTTTGCAGACTTTAAGGGGATTCAATACAATGAGATGAGAGCAAGCTGGAGGTGGAAAGAGCTGATGTAAGACAGCTCAGCTGACTCCCTCCATCAATTTCATCCGCTTTCAGAATGACTCCCTCCCAGCCCACGTTTTTGTAAGGCTTTCTCCAAGAAAAAAAAAAAGTCTATGTTTACCACAGGCACTTCTGAAAAACGGCATTCTGCTGCACGTTCCAAAGCCTTCTCTTGTGACTCATAGAGCACCAGATACACAGCTCAACTGTTCTGCTCTCGTCTTTCAAAGTGTTGATGCAAGATAAAGACTCGATTCTCAACAGGTCCAGCAACAGATAAGACTTGAGCTTCAGGCCACTCCAGCATGATAGAGCTTCTCGGTGAGCTCCCAGAGGGCCTTATCTGATAGAGGGAGTGCTGATCGGAAACCGTGGAGGATTGGGATGCTTCCCAGGATGATTCTGGCCTCCACAGATGTGACCGTCAGTCCACCTGCCGCAATACCTAGAGCTTATCTTTTGTATCATAGAAAACAAAAAAAATACTACTATTGAGCTTTGATAATGGAAGAATAAAGCTGCTCCTTGATGTTTGCATAGCTCTATTGCTTATGCTGCAAAAAAAAAATTTTTTTTATTTTAATCAGTATTTTTGTCATGATTTTACATTTACATTTACATTTAGTCATTTAGCAGACGCTTTTATCCAAAGCGACTTACAAATGAGGACAATGGAAGCAATCAAAATCAACAAAAGTGAGCAAATAGCACTTCCATATAATCAATAAAAAGCTGTCATCCACTTCACTTTATCACAATCTCACAATGTTCCATTATAATCAGTGAAGCTCTTATTTACATCATGTCTACACTTGTTACAATGAGAGGATTCGCGAGAAATGCAGAAAAAAATCCAGCGTTTAGAGGTGAGTGAATTCTGACTAACTTGAGCACAATGGCCAATCAGAGGTTTTCGAGAAATCAAGATATTTTTGTGATTGGCTACATTGCTCAATACTACAAAAACACGTTGTAAATAGAAACTTTTGACGCTTTCCACAGTGCAAACACAAAAACGCACTGGAGCCTTTACCAAATCTGTTTCGCCAATATCCTATAATTACAGTTAACTGAGGGTGCTTCTGACTGCATGAGAAAATGGACGTGTGGCATGAGAACAGTGTAAATTGCATGAGTTTCATGCTGAATGCAGGAAAGTTGGCAGCCCTGATGACTGATGAGGCCGCCTTCTGCAAACACGAGTGAGCAAATTAGAAGCACATTTTCATTTCATTTTTTCTCGAAGGAGGTAACTGAACTGCGCAAAGCGATAGTGTTATTTAATGTAATAGAAATAAAAATAGACAATGGGCCTCATTCATGAAACTTGCGTAAATATATGACTAAATTGTGAGTAATTTGCGTGTAAAACAGACCTTCCCGAAAACTCTCCTCCGGATTCACAAACGCTTCGTAAACTTCCGATTTGATAGTTAAACATGTGTATGTTAATGAATTCCAATCATTCGTAAATAGGGCGCTCGTGCACATTCACAGCTCATTCACAATTAGCATAATCCCCGTCTATGAATTACAGCTATGCAAATTGCGTGTCCAGGAACGCAGTGGAATATTCTGGTCTACTTTCTCAGGTTTGGCTCCAGTATATTGCATAAATGCAAAAAAGACTAATAGGCCATATGCCTAACAATAAATATTCAATAACGTGTGTCCCCTGAAGAGTTTTTAGCCAGCTGAAAAAATGTCAGGCGTTCTTCATAAAACGACTAGCTGGTGGCGCTTGAAAACGTTTTGGTGGCACAGCATTTTTCCAGCTGAGACGCTTTGGTTGCTATGATTTGGAATATCCACGGCGGTAACGTATTACTAGTATCTAAATTTTATGAATTGTAGTAAATATAAAAAAACAGTAACCAGTAATATTGACTTCATTGTTGTAGGCTGTCATTGTACAAGTAGGATGGTTGGTCGCTATTTGTTCCGCATCTCCTCTATTTATGGCTGGGTAAATAGTGACAGTGACGACCGCTGCATTTTACAGTTATCAACTCAGCTGCAAAAAAAAAAAAACAATTCCTAAGAGGGCAAGGGCAAATGAACTTGTAATTATTATGGCAGTGCATCAAAATTCAGTGTCATCAGTTTGCCAAGAAGAACACAGAACGTTTTACGCACCATTTAAACGTGGTAGAGAGCAGGTGTACATTTCTTTCGTACCAACTAACATTTTGAAAATACGAACATTTTCATGAATTCGAAAGTTTACGTCAGAACGGCTTTACGAACGATTTACACAAAAATTCGTTCTGCTCGTGTTTCATGAATGAGGCCCAATGTGTTTGCACTAAAAAAATTACAAAAAAAACTAAATTCCCTGTGATTAGTGAATAATGCAGGTTTTTGCACTGAAAAGCCAAAAAGTGACACAACAGTTTAGTGAATTGTCCCCTAAATGTATTTTGAAACTGAAAAACTCAAGGTTGAAAGATTTCGCATGTTATTGACCAACTTTCATAAGGGGACTCTCAGCCATGGGATTGTAGAGAACACGATGAAAGATTGCCAGAGATAGACACGCTTTCATATAAGTTGAAAAAGAGGCCTGGCTGCTTTCACCTCACAGGAGAGATCATACAAGAGATCAAGAACCCGTCTCTTTTTTTCATGGGTTGCCAGGAATTTAAGGTGAGCCAGAATTTCACAGACTTCAGGTTCTGTTTTCCTGCTCAAACGTTAATGTTCATGAGATCTCCCATATTTACTGCTGGGCTTATTCTGGATTTTGCAGTTTTATCATCTCAAAACCCATTCACAAAATCACTAACAGTATATGCATTTTCATAGGTTGAATGATTCAGCAATATATTTTGTCTGATTATTAATTCATGTTAGATCATTTAAACGCACTGCTGCTCAAAAATGTCAGCATTTCTGTTTCATATTCTAGATGTAAAATCTCAGTGTATACATGAACAACGTCCAACCCTTTATCATTTAGGCCAGGAACAGAGAAAGATGAGCTTCATATGTAAAACTGAGTGTTGCATTTAAATCCTGGGCTGTAATAGCATATGCATGGAGCCATTTTAATGTATTTACATACTTTATGATGCTTGCATTTTAAAGCCATTAAAATAATCATTATTGATGTACAGTACAGCGTCATCTACTTGTACATTGCATTTGAACTTCACTTAATGCATTTTAAAGGAATAGTTCACCCAAAAATGAAAAGTTGCTGAAAATGTACCCACCCCCAGGCCATCCAAGATGTAGAAGAGATTTTTAGCATTATATTTAGAATTACATCACTTGCTGACCAATGGATTCTATGCAGTGAATGGGTGCCATCAGAATGAGAGTTCAAACAGCTAATAAAAGCATCACAATAATCCACAAGCAATCCACATGACTTCAGTCCATCAGTTAACATCTTGTGGAGCAAAGCTGCATGTTTGTAAGAAACAATTCTGTCATTAAGGCATTTTAACTTTAAACTGTCGATTCTAGCCAAAATACGAGCCCATAATCCATATTACCACTTTCTCCATGTTGTCTATATTGCCAGGTCCATCTGTTGTTCTCTCACATCAGAATCCTCCAACATATTTGTTTAGAACTGCTTTGGACTGTTTGGACTCTGACAGCACCCATTGACTGCAGAGTGATGCAATTCTGATGAAGAAACAAACACATCTGTATCTTGGATTTTAAGCAAATTTTCATTTTTGGGTGAGCTATTCCTTAAATATTGGAGGGATGATGAAAGCTGAACTTTTAGCTAATTTTTTTACTTCTTAACTTGGTTAAAGTTTACCTAATATTGTATTTCTGTTTAACTAACATAATATATATATAAAAGCTCAAATCAATGTATTCAGCCACATGTAGATTACTAAATAAAGCAACCATGTTTGGCAGTGGCAGAGCACTACAAATAGTGAAGCTACGTTTCTCAGATAATGCTTTTCTGCAGGGCTTGGGTGAAGTTAATCATGTTTTCTGATGACGTGTACCTGTTTAGACTCATCTCTGAGAATAAGTTCATGTTCTGGAGAGAGGCTGCACAACTTGTTCGGGAAGCAGTGGTGACAGCTCGAACACCACCAAATCTGTGCTTTGGACTCTACTGGCCTCCCCTGAAGTAAATGGTCCGGTTGTTGACATGATCGAAACATTCTGAGCACCATAATTTTCCAAGTGCAAAAAATGGAGACCTTCACATCCATTAATCAAAAGTCACAGTGGCAGATGTACTTTCTTCACCAGCTGAGTAAAGTCTGTCTCTAGCAGCCCATTTTCAGGCACCTTTCAGTGACATCTCTGAGTCCATTTCAGCCCCATCAGTCATGGTCTGATTTGGTCCTGCATCTCGCTGTGACACAGGACAGCTGCACCCACTCTCAGACTGTCAGAGAGGATCACTCAGTGCCACCTCCACTGAATTCCATCACTAGTCCAGGCAGCACGTGGCTAATCACACATCATCATTGACCCACAACTTTTCAGTAGATTAGGTCAATTATTATGAAATCAAGACTGCGGGAATATCCACCGTGGCACTGTGAAAATGTCTTACGTAATTGCTCTGACCAACTAATTCTTTGACTGTCACAGATCTTTATCCCATGCTTTCATAGAAAAGAAAAATGACAAATCGTTCTCAGTTATTCTTTAAGAGAGCAGTGATATTGAATGCTTTTGAATTATTTTCCTGATAAACATACTCCAGTAATCTCGCAATTATCTCCAGATGTTCAGAAGATATCTCATAAATGTCTCAATCTGTGCTGAGATTTGTCAAGTTTGCCATCAAAATTAGAGATCTCCATATGAACAAACATTTCTCATCAGATTCCTCCTAAATTTAAGCTTTGCTTGCCACATTAACTTTATAGCAATAGCACTATAAGCTTACTGTATCATATCGATATCGGAATTATATCGTATCGACCGAAATTAAGAAATATATCGTGATATCAATTTTGGCCATATCGTCCAGCCCTATGTCAACAATGATTTCATATTTTTCACTTGACAATGAAATTTAAGGGGAAACATCTGAGGCCAGGCTGATTTTTAAATAAATAATATCTGATAAACACACTGCTGAGGTTCGAAGAGCAACTGTAAAGCAATTAAACTGTCCTCTTGGCTGATTTCTCTCTCAGCACTAAATGGATATCTCTATATGAACTGTTTGATTTTCAATATCAACATTGTTATTATTATTATTATTATTATTATTATTGATGTGGTTTTGCATTCACTGCATGTCATAGTTTGCGATTCCTGATAAAAAGTTTTATTTTCATAACATTTTAATTGAGTTTCATTGGTTGAATGACAAGCATGTCATAAAACAGTGTAAAACATATAAGTTCAGTTTTAAATTTCATGTATGTACCATGAAATAAATGTTTATATTGTTACAATTTGAATAATAAATAAAACAAATTAATAATAAAAACTATTAAAAATCATTCTCGTTAGTTGAAATTGAAAAGCCAAAATTTTGTTATTTAAGCTGAAATAAAAATTTCAATTTTAGATGAAAAGCTTAAAATGAAATTTAGAAATATTGCCTTGGCAACTGAAATAAATTTGAAGTACTAAAATTACTAAAACTAAAACTGAAATAAAAATTGAAGTGTACAAATATAACAAAACAAAAGATTAAAAAATGACTAAATCTTAAACAAAAATTTTAACGAAATCTGTATATAAAATTAAATAATACAGTAAATAAAAAATTCTAAATTAGCACTGCATGAAATGCAGTAATTTGTATGTTCATTACATCTTTAAAACAGGATTGTGTGACACTGTGCAACTCAGAAACGCTGAGTTTATTACCTTACAGTAGAAGGATTTCAAAGCATGGTCTTCACCACAAAAAAAAAAAAAAAAATCCCTAGCCTACTGCATGTGAATACTAACATCTTGTGCAGTCTGAATGCTTGTGTTGCTATGGTAGCTTGTCGTCTTAGAGGTCTTGTTGATAAATAAACCTACACAGTGATAGAAATTTGCCGTTACTTTCTCATTAGCAGACTCGGTTAATTGTCATTCTCTAGTAAGAAGTAATGCTCACAGAATTACTGATACTGGGTGGTAACGCATGATTCTGAGACTAATTTCATTTATTTTCCCTGGCCCCATCAGTGGCTTAATACTTAATGCTTTTGCAGTGAGCAGTAAAAACATAACCTACTTTTACCACAGTGAGAAAAGCAGGGGAGATAAAAAGGATAATATAAGCGAGACTTAACTGAGGAAACTAATTCTAAAAGTTCACGTCAGCAACTGCTGATTTATTAGCCAGTATAGTAGCTGCATGATAATGTGAAGTCTCATCCAAAGCATGAGTGTGATCGTAGATATGAGAATGTGTGCATCAGACTGAGATTTATATTGAACCGTTCCTGTAATGTATTCCACACCAGATTTATACTTCCATGTTTCTCATTGTTCTCAGTGACTTATAAGACACAACTCACAAGAACTGATTTTTTCAAACTAACGAGGTGGTTCTTGTATTCAAGGAGTGTAAGAATCCTCCTAGAGTTAGCACATCACACCCTTATCTCATCAAAAAAGTGATGAAAATGAAAAATAAAATGGTAGATAGCTTTTACTTTTGTTATTCTAGACCAGCGTTTCCAACCTTTTTTGTTTTGTTTTATGTGTGCCACAGCCCCATCAGTAAGGTTTAAATACCAACCAGACTAGAAATGTACAGTATACACATTATCATTTAGCATTATCATTAATATAAGTCACTTAATTCATTACTCAAGTATTGTGCTATGCAGAAAAAAATCCTTCCCTAATTTTGTGTTCCAGGTCAAAAATGTATGGACTTATAAAAATTGCTTGTTAATTACCTATTATGCTATATCATTACCAAATAGGGATGTAACGATTCACTCAACTCACGATTTGATTCACAATTTTGATTTCACAATTAGATTCACGATTTTATTTTACTTTTTACAAAATGAGATTTAAGACAAATTATAAATGAAATGTTTCCTTTTATTATTGCTTGGACAAAATGCTGCACATTTCTTTGTGAAACTGAAATATAACACTATAATAATATACTAATATAGCACTTGCATATTATTGCTTTTTTGTTGGTTTTGATTGCTTCTATTGTCCTCATTTGTAAGTAGCTTTGGATAAAAGCATCTGCTAAATAACAAAATTTAAATTTTGTCTGTGCTCTTTCCATTTAAAATTAGAGGCAACCACTGCATTTTAATCATGATCCAAACAAAGATGCTGCATACATGCAACATGAGCAGTTTTTAATCTAAATTAAATTGTATAATTTCGAAATTTGAAGCAAAAACAGAATGGTTTGACTTCAGTTTTGTGAAACTATAAATAAAAATATCTGCCATTGTATAATTTCTAAATTTGAAGCAAAAACAGAATGGTTTGACTTCAGTTTTGTGAAACTATAAATAAAAATATCTGCATGAAACAGAGGAGCTGAATGAGATGCAGATTCACTCTCTGCCAGCAGGTGGCGCTTAAAGCGTTTCCTTGGTTTCCGCTGTAAACAAAGCAGCGCTGCACTTATGAACTTTAATATGCATTATACAGAGGCAAGATAAAAAGAAGAAATACCATCTAAACTATTCTAAAGACAGTAAGTTCCCCTCAGACATGCATTCATATAAACTCCTACCCCTAAATGAATCGTGATTTGTTTAGCATCTCAACCGATTTGAATCGTCACATATTTGAATCGATTTTCAACCGGCTCGCGGTTAATCGTTACATCCCTATTACCAATTATTAAATTCAGTTGGACTGACAATTTTGTCAACTTGCTTTCTTTCAATTAGCTCAAGTTTTGTATTTCTTTTTGAACAGATTTGTTATAGGCTTCATTGATCTAAGCTTATACACCTCCGTTTTTGAGTGAACAAACATTATTTGTGGATAATTTTGGTAATGTTCACTCAAAAATAGTGCATCACAAGGAACGCCACAAGTGTAACAAGGTGGGGAGAAAAGTAAAAAAATTGTCAAAAATGTTTTGGGAAGTTGTTATATACTGTGTGAGCAAAGTCCAATGTGATAACATTAAGTAGTATTTTAAAGGAAAAAGATGATCAAAATGTAAGCTCATTTTTGCTTTGGAGTAATTTTTATTTTTACTCTGAGGCAGAAAGCCAGCTAACTAATTTTGGTTCCCAGAACGTTTTAGGAAGGTTAGTTCATGGTTATAAAAATAAAACCTAAAAATAACCATTAAATAAGTTATAAATAGGTCCTCTTTAGGTTATCCCCCAAAAAAAAAAACTCCCTGTAATGCAACTACAGCATGCCAACTAACTCTCATTAGAGTATTAATAGACTGTTAGGTTAGGGTTAGTAGAATATGTTGACGTACTTGCAAAGATACTGTTGAATATCTGACTTTAAGTTCAAATGTAGGTGCAAACTTAAAGTTAGTGGAATGTCTAAAGTGAACTGCTCTGAAACATTATGGGAAGGTTAGTTTTTGGTTACAAAATAAGAGCCTATACATAGAACAATATTATTTGGTTCCCAAAACAAGCTAAACAGGAACCATATGCTAACATTAGGGGAACGTTCTGTGTTTGCTGGGAACAATCTTCCTAAACAGACCCACTAAGTAGCTTATTTTTATTCTGTGGTTATTAATGCCATTCAGAGGCGTCATGCCCATTCAAAGTGAGGGGGCACGTGCCCCCTCAGATTTTTGAGCCAAGTGGATTTTGAATGCAGCTTCCAAAAGACAAAAAAATAGCCTATTAATATTTTCTATATTTAATACAATCACAGCGGCGTGATTAGAAAATTCTGCACGTCATATCATCAGCTGCTAAATTCAAATCTGCGTTCGCTGGCTGGCGCTGAGCCAGAGACAGACGCGTTTGTACAGCGCTGCATTATATCCAATCACACATATGAATGCAATGACCAGTCAGAGGTGTTCAGATGAGTCATCGCTAAAATGCCGATGCTCGCTTACTGAATACCTCTTTCTGGCGAATTCTCTCATCCGAAAGCAACAACAAAGTGCAAATGTGTGTACGAATCTGTTAGATATTAATTTCATAGTGTAATCAGCTTCAGTGATTTTAATGGGAGTTTTTTAGAGTGCTTGAACTAGACTGTCAGTGAAAATGTTCTTTGATAATGTAAATGTTCTTTGCTCTCTTTCTGTACAATGAAAGTATTATGATTAGTAAACAAACTTGCAATGTTTTTATTCACATTAACTTTCAATGTTAAATTCACGTTAAATATAAAGTCATTCGTATTAAAAATATGTTAAAGTTAATGCGTTTGGGAATGTTTCGAATAAACAGGAAAAAATAAATAAAACGTGCTGTTGTGGCTGCTGTGTGTCACATGATGACAAACTCGTGCCCCCTCAAAGATAATGAGTGCATGACGCCCCTGATGCCATCCACACATGAATTGCTCATAAAAGCCTCCATCCAGAATGAACTAAAATAACCAGCACCAATTTCAATGGAAATACTTTTAAAAACACCATAAGTGTAACAGTGCTTGATAGTATGCTAAACAAATATTAATATGAAAGAGAGAGACACTGATTAATGAACAGCTTTCAAGGGAAGTGTGGGTGATTTGATGAGGGGAAATTACAGTAGCCTTCGTCTTTTGTGTAAATGTGACAAAATGACATCTCGGTAGATTTAATTGGTAATATGATTATGCTAAAAGTGTGACAGAGATAATTGCCTGAGAAAGCATGTTTGTTTTATTCTCCTCTTAGAGGTGCCTTCATTTCAGTGCATTTCCAGCTTTCTGAAAATTAAAGCACAAAGTAAATGAGCTGCGAAAGGAGAGTGCCTCTTTAAATACCTGCCATCTGTAAGTTCTGCGTGCCTGACGCACTCTCCCTCTTAAAATGGCTGAAATCACTTTCGTTTACATAACAATAACAAAAGGATGAATGCGTATCTGCATAATTCAGCAAAATAGAGCCTGTCAAGATGGTTGGGCACTTCAGAAACGATTGCTACACAGTGGACTCTCTCAGCGACCAGTACAGATGCTTTATTGTGTGATTTTCATTTAAAAAACATCCAGTATCATAATTAATTTCACGGTGGAGAACATCTGGAGTCTACGTGCCGTACTTTCCTACATGCAGGATGCGGGTATGTGAGAGTCTGCAGTGTATTTCAGTCTGCGGTTTGAAAAGACTCTTTCAGCAAACACGGCGGAGAGCCGCGACTGGCAGACTGCCACCAAATGCAAATGGCCTCATTAATGACAGTGTGCAGTCAGTGGCGAGGGACAACATGTGTCATTAATGGGTAAATTACACCATTATGAGAGGGTCCTTGTGAGATGCAACCTATAAAGAAGAGTCTTGTTGGAGAGCTGGCATCCTGGGTCACCCACAATATGGAATGACCACCTGTGTGAGATGCTGTTTGTGTAGTAGGACCTCTGTTTTGCATAACTGCTTGCTGCAAAAGTTGATACATATTCATAATGCATCACTCAATTCATACTGATAATTATTGACACAATTATTGAGTTCCATTGTTGCAGGTCTGTCGCTGATTTTAATTTAATGACATGCTCCAAGGACTTTGCAAATGGTAGAAGTGATTTAAAAATTGCTTTGGTTAATATATGCTGAAAGGTCGACCAGTTTCTCTCCAGATAACAGCTTCTTGCAGGTGTCCCTTTTAAGCATTACATCAGCGCCATCACGCCTGCAACTTATGTGACAGCATTAACAAATGAATGACATAATGTCTCCTTGAAATTGAAGCAAAATGCTGAGAACAAAAGAAGAAAGACAAGGGAACAACAATACAAAAACAAGCTATAGTGAAATGAAAAAGGAAGAAATCCAATTCCTGAGTTGATGTGTGCAGCAAAGGCCCTTCGGGTCTTCAGTCTGGGAGCAACTTGTTACTCTGTGTATTGCGGTTGTTGCAGGAAAACAATCTCACTAATGGATGTTTCTGTGCCTTCCTTCTGGAGGGGAGATGTGATGCAGAATAGTGGTTATTTTTTTTGCCTTTTCCCCCCTTTTTAAATAAATATGTGATGCATGAATCCCTCACACACAGTAGTAACTGATAATTAGAGTCTAGTATAGAAACAAGCATCATAAGAGGTGCATCATTAAATGGGCTCACTTTGAATGGGCATGACGCCTCTGCTGACACACATCGTGTTTTCTCACAACTCGTTACCTTTTCTGACCCACTTGAGGTCTTAAAGTCTCTACTAATGAGCTGATGAGTTGAATCGGGTGTGTTAAATGAGGGAGACAATGCTGGGGTGCTCCAGGACAGTTTTGAAATCCACTGCATTTCAGAGACAAGTTCTTAAATGTGACTCATAAACTTACATGCATGCACAGATTTAAGGCAGCTTTAATCACCTTTTTGGTAACTTCAGGACTTAACTGACAACATAACTACGACATTGCATGCTCATAGTTTCTTTTGCACTTTAAAAATTTAATGATATATAGCTCACCCCGCCGCATTTGTGCATGTAATTGAAGAGCACATGCTGTGAGCACAGTATAACGGCTGACAGGACAAGAAAATTAGTTTTTACTGACATATGGCCTGACAACATCTCATCTGACCACAGTTCCCTTGTTACCTGTACCTTTTCCGCGCTCATTTGACTTGCGCCTGGCGAAGTTGGATTGCGAGTCTGAAAAGTCTCCCGTTTCATGTGGTCGTAAAGATGTTCTGCATCTAACTAAACGCAGTTCTTCTAAAGAAAAAAAGAGACAGAAGCAAAAGTTAATTGGGTCGCCAACCCTAGCTCCACCCAGTGTTAATTGCGTTTAAATATCTTTAGCGCGTTAAACTGAAAAAAATAATTGCATGCGTTAACCTGTTAATTTTGACAGCATATATAAAATTTATATTTCATTAAGCACTGCTATTTCATTAAGCTCTGCTGTTTACAACATACTGTATATTTAGCTTATATTTGAAATACATTTTGGCCTGAAAAAATTGCTGAGTTTCACAAACGTTTTTGAATTAAGAACTCCTTTCATAACTGATTTGATTCGCTCTTAATTAATTCCCTTAGTGTAAGTACACAGTCTTATACCTTTGTTTTGTAGCTTTTCAAATACTTTTAAAAAGCTTTTCTTTCTTTGCTTTGATTCGCAGTTGCTGTTTTTCATATTGCTTGGAGCAGCGGACCCCAGTTTAAACACTACACAAAGATAGAAAGCATTTTATGTTTAGCATTAGCATGTTAAACAGCTGTGCACACATTTATCCATTGACTTGATTGCAAAATACGGGGGCAGTTATATAATCCATATATATAATTCAAATGCGTAAGACTTAGTACGTTTATTGTGTTTGTTCTTAGTCTAATCATCCACTTCCAATGTTCTCTGAATGTATGACTCCTTGGCAGAAATATCGTATTAATTAGCAATTTGAACTTTTTTTAAAAAGCCTTTTGTCTGGCGGCTCTCAGAGAGGGCGATATTCTTAAGCCCACTCTCATAAATCTTTGGCAAAGTCTTGGGAGTACAAACACAAATGGGCCAGCAGCACTTGCTGTAATATGCCTTATCTTATAGGATTAGCGCTCAGCAGAGCAAAAAATGCCATTTTGCCATAGCCAATTGGGAGAGCATTAGAAAGTTCCACACAATGCATTTCCTTTGTGATCATTCAACAAATGAAAAAAGAAATCAAGCTATGACACTCATGTTTAACATTCTTTACAAAGGGCTTCAGTGGGAACGGGAGTATTGTTAAGTGAAGTAAAAAGCAGAAAACTTTAGTTAGGGACAAAAGGAAAGTAAAAGGAACTTACAGTTAGTTCATTGTGCTGCATGAACGCCAGGTTTTTGGTAAGCCATGCTGCCACAAAAAAAAAATAAATCAGAAGTACTTTGCCTCAAATTGTGTGGTAAAGCAATATGCCTGTAATTCTTGGGAAAAAAGACATTCTCAAGTTTAAGCACATGTGAATGAATGTGACAGAGGCATCAAAGGCCCTTTGATCAATTTTTTGGTACACAATCGTGAAAAGTAAGGGGAAGAGGTTGAAGACGCTGGAGTGAATTTGGCGCATTACGGGGGCCTGGGCTAAATGTTTTAAGTGCTCAATGGGGTGCTCAATCACGCAGGTGCGCATCTTTTGTCACAGTAGCAGGCAAGCGGGGCGCTCTTGGAGCATCCGGAGGCTTAGATCAATAGCTTCCCAGAAACGCATTAGCTTTGAGTCAAGGTTTGGCTGCCTGAGACACCATGTCTTATTTTGTTTCTTCCCTTGATGAGAGTCAATCGTAGACAGGTGCCCATCCATGTGACTGCGTCATCTGTGGCGCTCAGGGTGACACTGACAGGTGAATAGAAGGCCTGCTGTTACAACATTCAAATTAATCATTGGTATTTTAAAGCTGCTCTTCAGAACTTTGGCCTTTCTATCGCCATCTGTGGTTGAAATGTAAAAAAGCAAGTAACGTGCAGAGTTGTTTTCATCTTTTTAGTTTTACAAACATCTTCAGTATAGTGGACCTTTGTACCATTGTGTGTGTGTGTGTGTGTGTGTGTGTGTGTGTGTGTGTTTTAGTGGAGTGAGGAATATAATATAAGATTTTTTGAAACAAGTGAGGAATATTATACAAGGGTTTTTACTAGTTGCTAACAAATGTTACTACATTACTGTTGAATTTCATAAAACAACTTTCTGTCAATTACAAATTCTGCTGTGAATTGAAAAATATATTTTGAACAAAGTATAGACTACAGTGCATCAAAGCGGATTACATCATGAAATGTAATCATTATGATAGCTGTGTTAGGGTCAGTGTTGCTATATCCAGTAATTTTATAGTAATCTGATGATAAATAGTTTTAGTTTTATCTAAAATATATTTCTGGTCACCTATTGATTGACATTTGCTTAATTACTAGATTGCATTTTGGATGTAATAAGCATTCACTTGTTGATAACATTTGATCTCTTGGTCTTTACTGTATCTCTTGTTAATACAGGTAGATTCATGAACAAAGTACCATAGGTTCTAAATATAAGCGAACATATTTATTTTCATTTATTACTATTATAAAAGGAAAATGTAGCTATTATTTGCCTAAACAGCACTTTTTACAAATGGATTATAATTAGGCAGTTAAGTATTTGAATAAAAAAAAGTTTAACTTTCATGCTGAGTCATTGAAACTAGTTCAGAATTCACTGATGGGAAACCAGTTTCTGGTTTCACTTAAAGGGGTCATGAACTGCATTTTTTTTTATAATGTTCTCTGAGGTTCGCTTATAATGTTAGTGTGATTTTAGATTTAAAAAATCATCATTTAGAAGTAATAGGCTATTTTGTATTCTGTTTTTCAGTCTCTCTGCAGAACGGTCTGTTTTTATAGGCGGGGTGCATTCAAGACTCAAGTAGCACCCACTGCTATGATTGACGGTTTCGCTTATTAAAATAACAGATGGACGCTTCTGTGACGTACTCTGAAAACAACATGGGTCATTTGGGTTAAAAACATATAATTACTTAGTATATATCAAACTGTCTGGAACAGACAATACAATAGTGGTAAAAACAATTATTTGTCTGCTGTGGAGATGAAAGTAATTGTATTTTGAGCTGCAATGTTTTGATAAAGTTCTTGAAAGCTACAGACAGTCTATGTCTAGTCTTTATGAGAACAAATCCATAATTTACTCAGGTGTGTTTTTTGAATTGAGAGCTGTATACTCTTTAGACATTCAATTATATAAAATGTCTCAGACAATGTTTAATAACAGCTTCTCCTCTATAAGAGTGCTTATGTCTTGCTCCAAATACTTTTATCTTCAATTTATTCAATTCTGGATTTGACTGTCATGCAAAAAGTTCAGAATACACTAATACTGACCCGAGCACAGCTTTCATAAAGATTACATAGCATAAAATAATATCCTCTGATGTGTTGTGGGTAGACATTGCTATATCTTTCACTTTAAAAACTTGAGACAACAGAGTTGTTGCTAAGTGAAAGTAAAGTCAAGGTAAAAAAGATACTTCAGCACAGGAGAACTGTTGGCATCAGGTTTCCTAACTTGATTTGGATATGTTTACATGCTCTTCTCCATCAGCACTATCCATTATCACCATCCAAACAGTAATCAATCTGTACTCAAAATCAACAGAATCCATTTTGGGGCAGAGGGTAAGGCTACGTTTTGCTACGGTTACGCCTGTTGTTTACACTACCCTGTCGTTTACACTACCCTGGCGTTTTCCACCCTCGAAAACGGAGACTTTCGAAAACGCTGCAGACCCCGTTTTAGTTTGAAAACTGGTTTCGCTTATTAAAATAACAGATGGATGCTGCTGTGACGTACTCTGAAAACAACATGGGTCATTTGGGTTAAAAACGTATAAATACTTAGTATATATCAAACGGACTGGAACAGACAATGCAATAGTGGTAAAAACACGTTTACTCACACTTATGTGTTGCGACATTATTGTTGGATCCACACTAGTCTGACTCAGCACTGCATCATCGCTTACATTCAGTCTCTCTGAAAAACCTGCATCATACTGTCGTGTTTAAAAATTAATCTGTAGCAAAGTAAAGCAAACAAACAAACAAACAGTGTTTCACTGACACGATCTGGAACACTTTTCTAATTTTCCCCCGTGCTGACACCGGACACGAGCGGTGCAACGCGACTATCCACCTTATTTTTCCTGTAAGAGCGGGTGCGGCCATTTGTACATTTTGTGTGTCTGGGTTCCGGTCTCATCCGCTTCCAGCTATTTTTAGCTGTACAAAACAGCTTGTTTTGCTGTTTGATATTGCAAACTGGTGTGTCTTACCTTATTATTTTAATGTATTATCTTAATTTTGAACACACTGGATTGTAGTGCATAAAATTTTACTGTTTACTGCATGTTGTTATTCTTCACGTTATCTCCCTACAGTGGCTAATGAACCGTAAGTCTCGTACATTGACAGAAAACGGCTTACTTCCGCATTGAAAAATGAGGTGGATAGACAACAGAACCAATTATAATCTGCGATTCTGTCTACACTGGATGCGGCACGGATTGACGCAAAAAAACCCAGACAGTAAACTGATGTCCCGCTATATTTCTGATATACAAGTATTCGCGTCTGATATACAAGTATTTTCTCTCCTCCTACTACAAGCGAGTATCAGTGGGCGGGGCTAAAGAGGCAATTCTGTAGAAGCAGGCATTGATCCTCTCCTGCGGAGGCGGGGTTTAGCCACACTGTTACGTCATAAAGTGGCACATTCCAAAACGAGTTGTTTTCTGAGCTTGGTTTCAATAAAAGCTTTTTTTAAACTAACGAGAAAGTTTTGAGTTTTGAAACTTACAGGAAATTTTTATAGTACATTGTGCTGTTATATGTCAAAAGATCAAGGGAAATTCAATTTCTCAGTTCATGACCCCTTTAAATGTGAATTACTTCTTATATTTTCAGCTATGCAGTATGGAACCAAAACCCACACAATTCCATTCTGTAGATGTTCACTTTCAGTGAGCATCCTCAGTTCCACAGAGAGGAGTCTTAGGCCCTGTTTACACTGGTGCATTTTCATTTTAAAATGGCATTTTAAAATGAAAAGATCCGCGTCTACACTTGCATTTTCACTGCATTTCAGAAACGATCTCCGTCCACACTACAAAACTGAAAACACATGACACCATGACCATTCACGCAGGTACAACAAAGAGCATGATGTTATTGTTTACACGGTCGTCAAGGATACGCAGAGAGAATGTGGGCAGCCACGCCATCATTTTCAAAAGTCTCAGTTTTGGTCCATTTACACTGCAACGCAACCCTGGAGTTTTCAAAGTAATACGGGGTCTGCAGCGTTTTCGAAAGTCTCGTTTTCAAGGGTTGACAATGCCAGGGTAGTGTAAATGACAGGTGTAACCGTAGCAAAAGTTATGCGTTTTAAAATGAAAACGTACTAGTGTAAACGTAGCCTTACCCTCTGCCACAAACTGGATTCTGTTGCTTTTGAATACAGATTGATTACTGTTTGGATGGTGATAATGGATAGTGCTGATGGAGAAGAGCATGTAAACATATCCAAATCAAGTTAGGAAACCTGATGCCAACAGTTCTCCTGTGCTGAAGTATTTTTTTTACCTTGACTTTACTTTCACTTAGCAACAACTCTGTTGTCTCAAGTTTTTAAAGGGAAAGATATAGCAATGTCTACCCACAACACATCAGAGGATATTATATTATGCTATGTAATCTTTATGAAAGCTGTGCTCGGGTCAGTATTAGTGTATTCTGAACTTTTTGCATGACAGTCAAATCCAGAATTGAATAAATTGAAGATAAAAGTATTTGGAGCAAGACATAAGCACTGTTATGGAGGAGAAGCTGTTAATAAATATTGTTTGAGACATTTTATATAATTTAATGTCTAAAGAGTATACAGCTCTCAATTCAAAAGACACACCTGAGTAAATTATGGATGTGTTCTCATAAAGACTAGACATAGGCTGTCTGTGGCTTTCAAGAACTTTATCAGAACATTGCAGCTCAAAATACAAGACCTTTCATCTTCACAGCAGACAAATAATCTGAACATATACAAACCTTACTTGTTACTTTAAAACGTAACTTTGTTGCTTTATTTCAAGAAAGAAGTGTATAAAATTCCAACAGATTCTAAATCTCTGTGATTCTCTATTTTGTAATCACTTACTGGATTAAGATTTTATGTGAATTGTCCAAGCTGTTTAACAAAAGGATTAGTCATGCTGCCCTGCAATACCAGGGGCATCGAGATGAACTTGTTTCATTCACAGTGGAGGCATTTTAATGATGTAGTGCTATACATTTTTCATCTCCTACCTTTGTGTTTTAAAAGTGCACTCGGCTGTGCAAAAACTTTGAATACTTATGCATCAAAGCCCAATAACATTTATTTTTCTTTTCTGAGGACTTGTGATGCTCTCAGCTGTGTGGTTAAATGGTTGCTTCTGATAGGAGTGATGTTTTACTTGTTTGATAAGCTTGCGTTAGGCGTTATTTATTAGTGTTGAGTAGATGCATAGTGAAACATGAATAAATATTGACATCAAAATGAGGGCGAACAAGTTTTAACTTAAATGATTTTAGCAAATGGCTGCAATATAACAAAGAGTGAAAAATTTAAGGGGGTCTGAATACTTTCCGTACCCACTGTATAAAAGCAATTGCAACTGCACAGTTGGTAGAGAGCGATTTGTTTTGGTTAATCTTCTCTTTCTATCCACATGTACATTCTTTCCCTTCATTACAGCTGAATAAAACCCATCTAAACATGTGCTACATTCCCAGGTGAATCTGTAATGTGAACTGACGAAAAGAGAAGCGCTATAATTTGTTTCCAAGCAATTCTTTTACAGCAAAATATTTTGCGTTGAAATGAAATGCCATAAAATGACTAATGATGGTGAACCACAAAAGTAACTTGATCTCTCTGACACAGTGAGCTTTCTGCCAAAACAAACAAAAAACCCAGGGAAACATGCTGTAGCAGATGTGTCAGTTTCACAACATATTAAGTGTAAGTTATTGATTTTGTTGTTTATCAGTGAGAAAAGACAAAGAGAGCTGGTCTGGAGTAAATCAGCTGGATAGTATTGGTAGGTTGTATTGTAAAATGCTACTTTGTTGGCATTATTATCTTTCACTGCCAGTGTATTGTCCTTTTATGATGAAGGATATGTTTGAATGGTAATTTGGCCTGCAGTTCATTGAAGTATGGGTTTTGTGATGCAAGTGGAAAGCTATTGATTTCATTTCAAGGGTCTCATATCACTCTCTCAGGAAGTTTGACTTTTAGTTGTCTTTTTTTAGAAAGGGGACATGTGGCTTTGGGATCTCTTCACAAAAAAAGGAGCTGCCCAATTAAACTTAACTTAACTTAACTTAACTTAACTTAACTTTATTGTCCTTAAAAGTCAATTCTTTATGTAGACAACAGTATACATGCACATACAATTATCATGCATTTGATATGAACCTTAACAGACCAAAAGTCTTATGAAAGGCCTTTGCTAATAGCCTCACAGATCTTCACTTTGTACCTGGGGTTAATGTTCCAGTAACCAATTACACTGGCAAATCATGGGGGGCCAAAGCATTGCTGGATTTAAGAGTTGGCACGCAGGTTCTCTTGTTATGACACAGATGTACTCTAGGGTATTAAGGTTTATCAAGGGTGTCAGGCAGACATAAATCTCGGGAACACAAAATAAGCAAGGGATTAGGAGTCCTTACCATTAATAATGTATCTCTTGCCATTTACAGTAGGCCTATATGTGTTGCTTACAAATGGCCAGTGTGTTATGTTATAAATTATCTTCTCATGTGTATTCTAATAAGTTATGTCATTTTGGTTAATGAACTGATACATATTTAAAAGAAAAAATGTCTCCGCTTAAACATCCTGACCTTTTAGACCCTCGCATACAAGATTAAATCACATTTTCACTGGTTCTCTGCCTTTTTTCATATTCTAAGCAAATCATTGGACTTCATACAAAGCATCATGCTCTTTCACTCTTTATAGTGGATATTTCTCTCCTCAGTTGCTGTTAGTTTCTTCTTTTATTCTGCACATTTAAATGTTAGTGCTTTAAAGTACTTAAATACACATTTAAAATAAATAAAGTAGTGTCTTTCATTTGAATCCTGTTCATTTGAACCATCATGTAAAATGTTTTCAGTATTTGAATTTGGGTTGGGAAGTCTAATCTAATGGGAAAAACTAGACAAACACATGAGGAACAATTCACAAGGTTAGCTAGCTTGTTGCGTTACCCAGAGCTTACTTTTCATGCTGAATAAGTCTTTTTTTTCTTATATACACTGGAGTTAGATGGTCATGGAGCATTATGGTCAGACGTGGACCACTGATGGACAGTATATCAGGATATATTGGAAAGGCTACCTGTATAACCTGTATACATTTTGTAAAGTGTATATGGGTCCCTTAACTGTCACAGTTTTACCACTTTAATCACCTTTAATTGATTTTAATTGATCCTACTGCCTGGCAGATGAATGTTTAATTAATACAGATCATAAAATAGTATAAAAGTTAATATTAAAAATAAACTATTAAAATGCTATTTTATTTCTAAACAGTATATCTAATTTTGTGTAATATCATTTGACTTGAAAGACGTGATTCTATAAATTACATTCTTTTACTTGTTCTCAGCCCAATGCAGTGCTATATTAGATGTTTCTTAAAACGTATGAGGCATGTTTTTGATATAAAATCATACATTAGCATAAATGTGTATCTTCAAATGCAACAACTGCTTTTTAATGCTCATGTAGGAACGTTAAGCTTTCTTGTCAACGAGAAGTAAAATTACATTGACTTTTTAAGAGATATGAGAGGAAACCAATCTTTATGTTTGTTTCTTCCTCACGCCCCCCTCTTTACTGTATTTACTCTTTGAAGTGGTTGAGACAGTCTGTAGAACTGAGACTGTGCTTGATATTTCCCAAAGGTGTTAAGCAAACACGGCATCATGAAGTGCAACACTCTCCCACTCGATTGCCTATGCGCGGCCCCTTGGGCAAAGCTGTCAATGTGAATCTGTGCGCTTACACATCTGCTGCTCAGGTAGGAGTTTATTCCAGGCTGCACATGATTCAAATCCAGATTTAATTACTGGAGAGTTTGCAGCTTCGGGTCCTATAACATAGTTCTCTTGAAAATCCCAAGTGTGAGTAGAAAAAACATTTATTGAGCCTGCTGTCAGATGGCATAGTGGTTTTCCATTAGCTTCTTAAAACTGTGCCTTCCTTGATTTGTCAACACATTCTCCCTTACATTAATGTGTAACAGTGTTGGGAAAACTACTAGCTTTCCAGGTTATATGGTAATTTAATGTAGTTTAACCACAATCAAGCTGTTTTTTTAAAAGAATATAAGCTACTAACAAAAAGTAACCAACTAAATGAATCAGAATCAGTCCCAGACTCCCAGTGTTGCATATACAGTAAGTCAGTGAATTTTATTTATTTATTTTTCACTGATTCATTTCAAACGTTTGTTGATTATTTCCTAAGCCCTCTTGGTTATCATGTTAAATTTTTCTGTAGTTACTTTGCAACAGTGACGTATAATGTGCAGTAGGGCTGCAACAAACGACAACAAAAATCATTTTGATAATCGATTAATCTAACGATTATTAGAACGATTAATCAACAAATATTTCACTGATTAATCAGTAGGCTTTGATCTATTATTCAGCTTTTACAATTAGTTAAAATATTGAGTTAGAAATATTCTAACTAGTAAACAGGGGTGCAGCGATACTGATACTAATGTGCAGTTTCTCAGCAAAAGAAGCTAGTACAAAAAGCATGTTGCTATTTTATCCAGAAAATACTATTCATTCATCATATTCTAACAGTATTACACTATATTCTGACAGTTTTACCTCGGAATCCTGTCTTCAGTGTGGTGGTATTTTCACAGACTTTATCTCAAGATTAAGCATTGTGAAAAATATTGTTACCATGAGAATCTTGGTAGATGTGTGTACCATATCGCCTGTGTCTGCATGAAACTACAACAAAGGCAGCAGATCTTATCGTGTGCTGGTTTCTTCCAGCTTTAGTGTTGGCAGTGATAACACGACGCAGCCAAGCAGATGGAAGAGACACGCTTCTCTCCATTGTACAGGACAAGACAAGCTGCTGAGAGGGAAACTATACACAAGATTCAGTTGCAGAGCATATGCAAGAGCCGTAAGTCAAAAAAGTACAAAAATAAAAAATAATTCTTATGGAAGTTAATGGAGGCGATCAATCATCTAGTCCCAAGAGAATCCGTTTCTTGTGATACAGGGAATTAAGATTCATACTGAGGGAGATGGATGCCTCTTTCACATGTTATGATGGTAAACTTCTATGTTGGGGAAGTTTTGCAAAGCTACAAGCTTCTCATATTTTAAAGTCTCTTGTTTGCTGTTAGCAACAGAGAAAGAAGGGATAACTGCATGAAGAAAAGTCATTGGGCAACAACTTTAATCATAAAGAATGCACAGAAGATGGGTTATACTGAAAAAATATCAGAAACGACACTAACCGTTTTATGAACACACTGCATTGCAATTTACATCAATCACTGGAAGTTTAATGAGTCTCAAAGCTGAAAGCCATTTTGATAAATTATCTTCATTCACTTGTATTAGAAACCTTTTTAGTAAAATATACGTATATTAAAACCTCAAGGCATGTCTCCAAAAGCATGCTGTCGTGCCAGTGATTTATTTTTGTTTCTGTTGCTCTCCGCCTGAAAGTGTTCATTGACAATTCTGTGATTGTTCTTGAGTTTTGTCCTTGAAATGCTTCACAAAAGAACCGAGGAACAACTGCTTATTGATTCCTGACTACTTTAGCTTTTGAAAGTACATCTTCTTTCATTACCTCAAACATCTATAATGTATTTTGAGTCGCAGCATACTTATTGTCATTAGCCTACATTTTGCGAGAGTTTCCATTTTGACTTACAGTGCAAAACATTTATATTTAATGGCTAACAAAAACTCCCCTTGATTCAAAGATTGTTCAACAGAAGAATGGCACGCACTGTCAGATAAAAAACTGCTTTCCTTCATTAGCCACTTAATGGCTCTGTATGTTTTGAAAGGTTTGGCTGTATTGACAATTAATTCAGTTCAGTGAATTGCATATAAGCCACAGAAGTCCATATATCAATTTATATGGATTCAATTTCTTTTCCCCCCCTAGAGATAAATTTTTGAAGAGTGAAGAGTCACTGAAGGGACAAACACCACATTCTCTTCAGTATATATACATACTTGTTTTTGTGCACTTGAGTGTGTATTGTGACAAAAGGAGGAACAAAACGCACTCTAGAACATGGTAGAGTGTTTGCATGTCTTTCCATCTGAGTGCAAGTCATCTTGATTCAGCTCACTGCTTCTGATTGTATGAGAGAATAAATGTTTGACATGTCAGGGTTATTGTTTGACCTCGGAGGAAGGACCAACTCTCTTTCACTGTGACTAGAAAATTTTGACAGGAAAAGACAGATGACTGTTTGTGTCTGAGTCAGAATGAATGTATCTACTCACAATACCATCAAGTAATGATTTTCATTATATTTTTTTCATTATATTTTTCTTCCAAATGCCTTCTTTTATCTTACTTCAAAATAACATTGTATGTGAGATATATGGGGGGAAACAAAGCAATATTTTTTCTGTTGCTGTTTCATATGATGCACATATTCAAACCGTTCTGCACAACAATACAGAGGTGAAGATGTTTATCATTTTATTAACGAGTCCTGAACTATGTCCTCTGATGAAGATAGCCAAGAAAAACTGAATCTGCAAACCATAAAAGACTCCTGGAATACTAAGCTTTGCCAACACAGCAGTCTATTAATGTCATGACCTTTAGACCATGTCATGAAGCCAGCAAAATAATGTTGCATCGATCAGGATTAATTAGTATTGATGTGAATTAATCTAGCAGAACGACACCAATCTGTCCACATATGGCTGTTGTTCAGGGCTCAATATTCCAATATGTGGAAGTTTATTATTAGTTTATTATTTTTATGACGGGAAGTATTTAAAAGTGTTGTATAATATATTTCTGGCTGTATAATGAATGTATGTTTATTTTCTTATTCAATATCATCCAACCATCATTAAAACATAATCGATTAGTTTTGGTGTTGATGAATGCATCTAAATTGAGTCTGTGTGGGACATTTTAACAATGTTGTCTTGTATAACTGACAACTGGGGTGAAAATTCAATTAAAGCTGTCAGAACAGATGCTTTTGCAGAACTTAAGTTCTTAAAGCAACGTGACACTGCTGTCAGGTTCAAAAGGGCCATTAATGTAACATGTCAGCAAGACAATGTTGCAAATGAAACTGCGCAGGGCTGCGTATTGAGACATCGAAGGACGGAGAAGTCTTCGTATTCTAAGCATAACGTCTGCAAAAGGTTGAAAACATTTACACTGTCTACTTAAAGGCAACCAAAGCCCATTTAGAATAGTGTGTTGTCTACTTAATTTCAGTTCTGGTAGGGATTTTTCTTTATCTTTGGAGCCAGACCAGCAGGATTAAAGGTTTGCTGGGGATTTTACATTTATTTGTTTAGCAAGATGGGACTGATGGGGTCATACCAGCCATTACTAATACACAGGTAATTTCATTAAGGAATTGATGATGGCAGGTGCATGGCGAAGCCCGGCTGGCGGGCAGAGAAATATTAAATCAATAACAGTAGTCAACAAGTGGAGCAGATGTCGTCACAATGAGGACAAGGTGGACCTTGAGGGAACCATCTGACTTTCAGGAAGTTCAGTGGCTGTGTGCAGCTGTTTCTGTTTAATATCAATGCAAAAAGTATATTGTAGGTTGAATTTAGATTAATTGGGGCATTTTTCCCAGTCATCTCAATTGCAAAAAGTGTTCCAGAGTGCCTGAATATTCCCTGTATGAATTTACTTTTATGTAGTTTATGTATTTATACTTTAATGTAATTAAATAATTAATATTAATACAAATATTTAAAAAAAATACAAATAATACAAATAATTTCTAAATAAATTATAATAAAGAAAGCATGCATAGATTGTGCAAAAATCAATTAAGCATATATTAATACAAATTTATAAAAAATAATAATAATGTCTCAATCAATCAATCAGACCACAAAGAAGAAGTTGAAATAACAGTTGCATACAGAGATATACAGTGTTAGAATTCAATGTAAGAATACACACCAAAGTCAGATTTCACTTCATTTGGGATGGCTGTAATTCTATAGTGTTTGTCTTTGTTTAACATGGATGAAGTGCACTGCACAGCTGAAAGAACACCACACTCATAATTTCAGATCCATGGGCATTAATCTTTCCCAGCTTGCTCTCATCTTGTAAGGCTTTCTACTAGATGTTGGAACACGACTGCAGGGATGTGCTCCTGTTCAGACAAAAGAGCATCAGTGAGGTCAGGCACTGATGTTGGGCTCTCAGTTGGCATCCCAGATCATTGGATGTTCAGGTCTAGGCTTTGTGCAGGTCAGTCAAGTTTTTACACACCAGAGTCAGTAAAAAAATTATATTTCATGGGCCTCGCTTTGTGCACATGCATCATTGTATCAGTGAACATCATAATAATGTTAATAATGTAGTTTGTGTAAACAGCATGCTTACTTTTTTATTTCAGATGTGAGAATAACAGTGTAAAAGAACCTGTTGCAAAGAGAGCCAAAGCAAAGCAGCCCACTTGGTCATGGAAACCAGAGACTGATGTTGACATGTTCCACAGGCTCTGAGATTCCTGCCTGCACAGGAACCTGGACCACAGCTAAAAAAGGAGCTGACGGCCCGTTTTGGTAGCGTTTGTTACTGCCTTGCTTCGCTCTCAGAGGGCGCTCTTTGAGGAGAGAGCCTTCACTAGCGCTTCTCGCGGCACCAGCCCCGCTTTCGCCGAGGCGGAGCGGCGGCTGTGCTCGTGGGTTTCGCATATGGATCCGGTGGAGGGAATGTAGACGGGCGCATCCCTATCTACTTCCTGAACCACCAGATCCAGCGCCCGCTCTCGGGGTTTTGGAACACCAGTTACACAAGCATATTATGCCTGACATTATAATGAACAGCATCGATGGGGAGCGGAGGTCGCGCAGTCGGCTCTCGAGAAAAAAATAAGCCCGCTGTTAACCGCTCCGCTCTCGCCGGGCACGCTCCGAGGAGTGTGTCCGTGCCTGTGATCTTGCGATTGCAGTCCCGCTGCTGCTGAGGCACGGCGGCGACTGAGTTCGTGGGAATCGCATATGATCTGGTGGACGGGTTGGAGACGGCTCGTCCTATCTCCACCCGTGTTCCCTAGATCTAGAGCTCGTTCTCGAGGCTGGAAGCCCGCGCTGCGGTTCTTCCCCCTCTGAGTGAGAGCTTGCTGATGCGGCCATCTTTTTCTGAGGAGATTGATGTTGGTGTGACTGAGTGGCTTGCGCGCTGGCGAGGCAACGCTATCACTTCTCGTACTCCGCAGAGTCTAGAGTCAGAGTGGCGCTCCCAGGCCGAAGGCTTCTAGCGGAACCGTCTTTTCTCGCTGGATAGTCTTCGTCGTAAACGTCCTGACGCATAAGGCCTAGGACTTTTTGAGGGTCAGCTCCCTCTGGGGAAGAGAGGTTCACACCGCATTACACGGTGCCCGTCTCTCCTCAGTGCCCTCAGGAGATCGGTCTGCCAACCCTGCCGGTGTTCCAGGGCGCAGCGGTCTCCGGCGAGCGCTTCTCTCAGTTACCGCCCGGAAACGTAGCGGTACTAAGAGGCTCGCGACCTCCACGGAGGTCTCTAGAGCAGCTAGTACGGTCGTCCCCTGCCGGTTAGCCGCTTCAGGGCACCGAACTAGCGGCTCTAGGCGCACCAGAGGCCAGTCTCGCGAGACTGGTTCCCTTAGGAGGTCACCTGGCGGTGTGAGACGACGTGGGTCTGAGGGCCGTCGTTTCCAATAGGAGACTTCAGCTATGAGAGTCCTGATGCTGTGGCTCAGGACCTCGGGGGGCAGGCCCCTCTGGGGAAGAGCAGTGTACACCGCATTACACGGTGCCCGTCTCTCCTCAGTGCCCTCAGGAGATCCGTCTGCCAACCCTGCCGGTGTTCCAGGGCGCAGCAGTCTCCCGCGAGTGCCACTCTCAGTTACCGCCCGGCAACGTAGTGGTGCTAAGAGGCTCGCCACCTCCGCTGGGGTCTCTAGAGCAGCAGGTTCGGTTGTCCCCTGCCGGTCCGCCGTTACAGGGCACCGAGCTAGCTGCTCGCATTACACCAGAGATCAGTCTCGAGAGACTGATTCCCTTAGTAGACTAAC
>NW_015625587.1:763220-766677 GCF_001515625.1 Sinocyclocheilus rhinocerous | reverse complement strand
CCGGTTGGGGAGCGGTCATGAGTGGCCACCCTGCCCGCGGTCTGTGGAGTGGTCGCCATCTGACATGACATATAAACTGCCTGGAGATGCGGGCCGTGCTTCGTGGACTTAGACACTTCCTCCCAGACCTAAGAGGTCACTAAGATCTGTTCTCAAAAGTCTTGTGAACAAATGTTCTGTATGTGTTTTATTGCCTTATTTCAGTGACTTTAAAATTTTTGTTTTTCACTAAGCACGCATAAACCTTGTTTTCTCAAAAACACAATCACGTACATACATGCTGCTTTCATATTATTGTAGCACAGTTTGTGCTGATTACAGTGTTATTAAACTTTAGACATTCAAATGTTTGTAAGCAACTGAAAAAAGCACAAATGTCAGGGCATGTCAAAACTTTTCCAGGGCCCCAAAACACCCTCGGACCCCAGAGGGTTAAGCTGGAACAGAAAAGTACCTTTCAGAAACTGCTGCAAGAAAGTTTGAGGCACATCATTTTCTGGAATTGCACTGTATGGTGAAGCATTTATTTTGTCTTCGCAGAAATTACTAATATAGCCAAATTCATTAATTAGAAGAGGCTATGAAGTGTGTTTCTTGTTTTTTTCCTTGATGCAGCCACGAGCATGTTTTGATTTACTGTTCTGACATCACATACTATTTACAGCACTGCAAACTCAATAATAGAATAATAGGACACATTGTCTCTGAGCCCTCTGGAAAAATATACAAAGAGTTGTTATAAATGTAATTTAATGTGGCAATCTGCGGCAACAAGATGGCATTCAGCATCTATCCCGCTGAATGCATTTGCTATGCTCTCACTAATAATGGAACCATGCGAGTCAAAAAAAGCATCTTTTTGTGACTTGATGAATTATGTCCTTTTGAAGTGGACTTTGAACTTTGTAACTTTGCAGATCTTTTTTATGCTCAAACAGCAACATTACAGACTAACTAAAGTTGAAAAAGTGAAAAAGCATAATAGGACCCCTTTAATTACACTTCATGCTTAAATTTTGGTTTGTCCTTGGGGAAACACTTGAAAGTCAGCACGCGAAGCGATCATATCACTTGATGTGGCATTAACTCTTCAAAGAGCATCCCAAACAACTCTCAATAATTTAACAGTCAGACTGAAATATTTTGACACAGTCATGAAAGGAGACAACCTTTAAGTGACAACTTGACTCTCAGTAATTCACGACTTCAGATCATCTATGCTCAACAGAAATGAGTAGGTATAGAATGCATATAGCTTAACATTAACTGCTGAAAAAAAATCTAAGAGCTGGCATAATTTAAGGCTTGTGTGTTGAGAAGCGACTGTTGAAGTGACTTTCGAGAGTGAGGATGAGAGACAGAAAGAGGGAGACAGAGAAGTGGCAAATATTCCCATCTGTTCCCCAGGAAGCATTTAATTAATTATCATAATTGACATCAATAGCAGCTGTCAGGCTCAGTGACTGTGCTAGAAGTGTGGCAGTAGGAGAAAAGTGGTGCCGTTCTCTCAGGGACACACTTACTGTGTTGCTTCTCCATTTGACCTGCTCACATGGAAGCCTCAGTCTTGAAGAGAGTCTTTAAACCCATCAGCTTCCATCAGCAGTCTGCTGTCTCAAGGTGTTTATTCTTCATAATCCACCCTGTTACTGATGCTGTTGGCAGGAGCAGATATGATTTATATGCTACCTTTCAAAAGTTTGGGGTCAAAACGTTTTTCTATATATATTTCTTTTATTCAGCAAGGATCCATTAAATTGATCAAAAGAGACAGTAAAAACTTCTGCATTGTTACAAAAAATATATTTCAAATAAATGCTGTTCTTTTGAACTTTCTATTCATCAAAGAATCCTGAAAAAAGTTTCATGGTTCTCACCAAAATATGAAGCAGTACAACTGTTTTTAACATAAGAAGAAATGTTTATTGAGCACCAAATCAGCATTTATAGAATGATTTCTGAAGGATCATGTGACCCTGAAGACCAGACTAATGGATACTGAAAATTCAGCTTTGCCATCACAGGAATAAATTACATTTTCAGTTATTTTAAACTGTAATAATATTTTGCAATAATAAATGCAGCCTTGGTGAACATAAGAGATATTTTAGAACATACCATTTAAACTTTTGATTATGTAAGATCATCTTTTGCACTCTACAGGAAGTGAGGACTCTCAGAAAGCAGGTTACATCATGCCAGCAAGTGACTGCTTTTATAAGTGAGTCACTGGAATCATTCATTCAACAGATTTGTTTAAAACGCTGATTGATTCAGGAACAAAACAAGTGACTCCTTGTAATCGAATATACCTTCTTATATACTACATAGTAGGTATAGTAGTACAGTACATTTAAATTTCATCCATACTGCTTATATTCATAGCATATAGAATATACTCTTTTAAGGGTCATGAAGTACCTACATTTGGACAGTAAAGGACAATAAAGACAGTAGCTGTGTGTTTCTGAATGTGTCATTGAATCATTCATTCAACCAATTCGTTTAAAACCGATGTTTCATTCACAAAAGAAACACCACCTACTGTGTGTTATTCTAAGATGGTTTTGCTGTGGATTAGTTTAGAATTATTTGTATTGGCTCATGATTTCAAAACTGTTAATATTACTTTTAATATATGTTGTTAATATAATGCAAGAATTGTTTACATAAATTTAGAATTTACGTATGATAGTAAAAGAACATCAGGTTGCAAATATGACCTCTTCGAGGGGGGGGGAAACATATTTTTTATACAGTATATTGCCTAGCTATTGCCATCTTTTTTTGGAAGCTCCTTTTTCCCTACTTGCTTGAAATATTTCCCCCCTTCCCTGATAGGGAAGCTTTGGTGTAATTTGACCACTGCCCATAAACTGACCCTGTCAGAAATGTTCTTTCCAATTTTACTATACAGTCCCCTTAACAAGTCCTCTCAGTAGGCACTTTGACACTCCCAGAGATTAAAACCAACCCTGGCCAATCCAGCTTGCTCTTTTTTAACCACTCCCTGGGGCACAGTGCTGCTTAGTCATTTCAGTTTCATCAGCGTAACATCCTACTACAGTTCTACAGCAGTGGTCTTGTCTCGCTCTAGACAGCTTCTAATGCTGCTTCTGTGGGCGTTCTTTTGTTTTGCCACACTGAGCCTTAACAAAAGGACATGAGCAGAGCAGTGTGTTTCCTTCCAAGCTGGTTATGTGTAACCCCTCTCTCCCGCAGGGCTCCAGACTGCAACCAAATAGTCGCATTTTGCGACAATTTTTTTCTGCCGCTGCGACTAATTTTTGTGAGCGGTCGCACTGGCGCGACCACCGCGTTGTCTAACTCATAAGCGCTGCCATTTCTGTTGCATTTGAGAAACATCAAACGGCAAACGAAACTAAAGCGAAATTAAACCGCGCTACGTTTCAGCTGCGCAGCGCGGACCGTTTATCAGCTCGGACCGCGACGCAAA
>NW_015625587.1:744920-762876 GCF_001515625.1 Sinocyclocheilus rhinocerous | reverse complement strand
CCACCGCGTTGTCCACATCATAAGCGCTGCCATTTCTGTTGCATTTGAGAAACATCAAACGGCAAACGAAACTAAAGCGAAATTAAACCGCGCTACGTTTCAGCTGCGCAGCGCGGACCGTTTATCAGCTCGGACCGCGACGCAAAAAAACTTGTTCGAGCTCAGAACAGCTTTACACGGGAGCCAAAGTTAATTTTGCGACACTGTTACTGCACAGATGCAACAGTGCTGCGAGATCCAGTGAGAAGCATTTGAATTCGCCGCACAATGATAAGGTTGCTGCGAGATCTAGTGAGAATCATTCAAATTCTGCACATAATTCTCTGTTATAAACAGCGCTGACATACACCTTTTTCTTGTCGTAAAAATGGGTTATAAAGCAAAACTTTTCTTCAATTTGCTACTAAATCACACATAATCACTGAAGTTGGTCAGTTCCATATTCTAGAAGAATAATGGTACATTTAATAAGAGTGAAATATATAAATTTTCTATATAAAAATTAGATTTTGCACCTGTTACTGTTGTTAATAAAAGTAAATTTTGTATGCATCTTAACTTAATCTCTGTGCTTTACTGTCAAATCTGTATAAACAATAAACAATAGAAAAATAAACAAGAAATGAACATGTAATATTATTAGTAACTGCACTTGATTATGATTAAATTATCTATATTTTAATACTCCCACACACCACCCCTAGCGCTACCAAATCTGCTCCTGGCGCCACCATCTGTAGAACTTAGTGGCGCTGGTGCCACTGCTCTCTAATGTTAGTCTGGAGCCCTGTCCCGGGTCCTCACCGCCACACCTCGTTCTTGTTCCGAGTTGGTCTCGAACCCGGGTCTCCAGCATGGGAGGCGGACGCGCTAACAAGGAGGCTAAAGACTGACGCTAAAGACGGCAGCCTCTAGCGTCAGTCGCTAGTGCATCTCTTGAGATCAAGGAATGAGGTTTACCTGCACAGCACCTACTCGCTGGCCTCCATTACACTCACCCCCCTAAACCTCACTCCCATCCGAGTCACGGCACCAATGTAACCCCTCACTCCCGGGTCCTCACCACCACACCTCGTTCTTGTTCTGAGTGGGTCTCCGGCATGGGTGACGGACGCACTAACAAGGAGGCTAAAGACTGCAGCCTCTAGCGTCAGTCGCTAGTGCGTCTCTTGAGATCAGGGGAGTGAGGTTTACCTGCACAGCACCTACTCGCTGGCCTCTGTTACATATGCAACAGCCACTTTTGTCTAATTAGCATCAGCTGTGACGAATTGTATGGAAGAACACTTCAGAGCGAATCAAGGTGCAGAGACACAACAGTGCCTAACACTGCTCCTGTTTCTGGGACAATGACCTCTTCATGTAGGAGCCCAGGACCACTGTCCCATTCCAGATATGCAAAATGTCCAATGATATCCATCCGTTCGTCAGTCAATAGTTCTATATCTATTTATCGCTGTTGTTCTATCTGTCTATGGAATTCAGTAAAGCAAATTCAGTGAATGTTGTTTTTTTGGCAAATATAGAAAATTTCTCCCATTTTATCAGTTAAATTTATTCATTTTTATATATATTTTTGATGATTTTTATTTTATTTATTTTCAAGTTAATTATTATTTTCTATCTACAGGATATATTCATACATAGTAATAATTTCGATAGCGTGGCTGTCTTTTTCCGTGGCTTTTTTGTGCTCTATTTCATAATCTATTTGTGCAGAAAGTGTGCTTGAGTGTGAAAGAAAACAAGCAGGGAAAAAAGAGGGAAAGGGAGAATAAGGAGCCTTGGCATTTTTATTGCGCTTGTACATTTGAGGATCAAACTAATTAAGCAAATAAATCTTGGGGTCGGTTTACACTGCCGGCAATTTGAGCTTCTTTGCTTCCATTGATCGTCGCTCTTCGCCTGGCTGAGCATAACTGACCTGCAGAGAGTGAAATTGAGATATTGCACATGTAAGAATCTCTGAGGGGTGTGCTTGACATAGAGCCATGCCATCGGTTTCAACGCCCAAAGGCTCACGCTAGAGCCATAAACAAGATTTAAAAACTTTGAACATCAAGCAGTTTGATGTCCTTCCACTTTACAAGGTTGTTGTGTTATCATGAAACAGTGGCTAGCAAGGAAAACGGTCTTCAGATTAACCCTACATAGGTCTCAATGGATTCGCTTTGTTCCACCAGTCTAAGGTAAAACGCTTTTACTTTGCAAAACATAGAACACAGTATTAATAATTCAAGGCAAGGTTTGTAAAGTGAGACTTATATTTTATCATTATAATGAGAGATTCATAGCTGGTTATTTTTCCTCGCTTGCTGTTTTGTCTGTGTTGCAAATCTCAGTTAAGCTACTGTAGGTGTTTTTAAAATTCCCTTTGAACATCCTGGTCAATTCCAGGGCTCAATGCATCAGACAATGATACATTTACAGCAGATCCCAGTGGCCAGTGTGAATAATTAAGGAGAATCAAAGCCTTGCAGAGATGGCTCTGTCCTGTCCAATTAATCTTTCACTGATCATTTCAGCGCTTAGAAAGTCTTCCTCTGCTGGGACTAGAGAATGTTGGTCACTCCCACTTTGTATTGACCAGTAAAGAACTCCCTGTGACTGATAAACACAGAGTAGCTGCCAAAAAACTTTCAAACTGGGTAGCAGCAGCTTAGCTGATAGCCGATTGATTAGTCTCATATGAGGACCCTTTGTGGTTACTGGTTTCTAAATCCTTCACATCACCTTGAACAAAAGATAAAAACACAATTTTTATGCCAAAAAAACTATACTGTAAGAAACACCCACTGGCCCATTGACAGAACTTTTTTTTAGTTTTCACAGTTTCTTTGGTACATTTCTTGAATCATCCTTAAAGGTGACATATCATGAAAATCTGACTTTTCCAGGTTTTAAGTGCTATAATCAGGTCCTCTGTGCATCTACCAACCAAGGAAACGTGAAAAAGATTAACCCATTAACTTTGTTTTGGTATGTCTTTTTCTGCAAGCATCTGAAAAAATGAGCGCGTCTGATTTCGCTCCCCTAGTGACATTGCAAACTGATCTCATTATAATATTACCGCCCCTTAATCTGCACGTATCCACCCACGGCGCCATCATTTGATTTCACAAGCGACAACGTAGAGGTCTGCATTCCCGCGGCTCGACCCGACCGGATTTTTTGCGCCGCGGGATTAAATTCCCGAATAAAACGCGGTAGCGGTCAGTAACTCTGGTTTAATTTGAACCGGAGCTGGCGATCTAACAATTTCCCGTTCCCGACGTCCATTTAGAACAGCATATCTGCGCTTTATTCTTACTGACCACCGGTACAGTTTGCGCTCAGGATTGTTATGCACGCATGCTTTAAACGTCACGCGTTTTATTTGCGGGGGTCTGTGCGCAGCATGTGCATAACGATGCTCTATTTATGTGCTTCACAGCCTTGAAGATGTCCTGACATTCCTTAAAGAGCAAGTTGACACAACAACAGAGTTTAAGTTGTGTGTCGACAGAGAAGACCTTCCAGAGAGAGGCATTATTCAATGGAAAAGAAAGAAAACAGCATCTCCCGTCAGTCTGCTCAAGGTAGTCTTTATAGGAGAGTCAGGCATTGATACTGGCTCTCAGAAAGGAATTTCTGACTGGTGAGTTATTTTTACTTATTTTCTAGATTTTTTATCTGATATAACAAGAAGTCATTAACAAAAAATGCTCTTTGCTTAAGACATGATTTCAGGGATTGAAAACCGGTTCTTTGAGGGAACTGGGAGCCAGGGAAAAAATCCTAAATACTCTTTAACTGACCTTGATGAAGATAATTTCAGGTGGGTAATGCAGTCATCTATCAAAGTTAATTTATGTTAATGCATTGAAAAAGACGGACATGCTTATGTAGTTTTACGGTTGGTCCTTTATTGGTTGTCCTTTTACAAACAGAATAGTTGGAGAAATATTTGCAGTCAGTCTTACACAAGGGGGCCCTGCTCCCGCATTCCTGAGGGAGTGGTGCTACAACTTTCTCTGTGCAGGAGAAGTTAACTTCAGTTGTCTGAGCAAGGAGGATGTAATGGATCTGGAATCTTCTCTTCTCATCTGTAGGGTAAGCAATCATTTGAACTCAATGTAGAATGTGTGTCAGGTTCATATATTTAAGATGATCCTTAACCATCTCTTCCACTATTGAATTTTGCAGGTTGAAGATGCTGCAGATACAGAATCTCTAATGATGTTGGCTGATGAAATTGTTAGTTGTGGGTACACTAGTCAGATTAATCATGAGCAGAAAGAAAGCATCATTCGGTGAGTTTATTTTTTTTATTTGTTTTTTTGGCATTGTCATTTGTTTGTTTTTAAAACATTGTCTGTTTTTCTTTAGTGCTATTGTCTTACACTCTACAACAAGACTGATTCCAATTCTGCAGCAACTTCAAAATGGCATGCAACTGTATGGCCTGGTGGATCAATTGAGTAAAAACTCTGAATTATGCAAACCACTGTTTGTTCCAGGAAAGATAACAAAAGTATGTTAAATATTTTATAATTTCAATTCCAGTAGTATTTTCTTTATTTTTAGAAAGGTAATCACCAAATTGATTTCTTTTTTTCTATTTTTTGTTTTGTAGCCTGATGCAGACTTCATCATGATGAACTGTCAGCCACAATACAGTGAAAAGGGAACGTCAAAAGAGAGAATTGAGAGGAAGGTGACTAACTTCCTTCAAGACTTCCTGCAAGAGCTTGATGTGGCAGGTAAATTTTAGTTTTGTCTGTTTTGCTGTGCTTTTCTAACGGAATTACCTTATGTACCTGTTTGTTTATATAACCAAGGTTAGACACCACTTTTATTAAAGCTGTACTGCTTTGTTCGAAGACCTAAAATAAGAATTGTTTCTTTTATATTTTTATTTAAAGTTGATGTGTCCAATGCTGATGAGGAAGGAGATACAGTTCTTGGTGGCGCACAACCCCTCTCTGTCCAACAGGTTCTCCAGTGGATGACCGGGCAGTCCCACATCCCTATCCTCCCAGATGAAAAGAGACAGTTCAAAATTACATGTAATTTTGATCACGATTGTAAATATACGGCCCTCAGACAGAACAGGCAGGTTGTCGATGAGTGACAGAGCAGAATAAGGATGGAGCAAAGTGTGGATGTGCTGTCCTTGAAAGACGTTCAAC
Source organism: Sinocyclocheilus rhinocerous (assembly GCF_001515625.1). Classification (NCBI taxonomy): domain Eukaryota; kingdom Metazoa; phylum Chordata; class Actinopteri; order Cypriniformes; family Cyprinidae; genus Sinocyclocheilus; species Sinocyclocheilus rhinocerous. The sequence goes on along the minus strand of NW_015625587.1, from coordinate 757,705 downwards.
TCGGTTTTGTTTATATTTTGCTTAGCCTATAATTTTAAATGAAAGCTGTCGTATTTATTTATTTTTCTCTGTGACACTTTTCCTACTGTGTTAACAGAAAAATGTCAAACGAATTTAGTATTTTGAAAAGACGAATAAAAATAGCTAATAGGCTATTTTTCTTCAACCTACATTTTTTTCTCTCTCTCTGCGACACTTTTTCCCTATTGTGTTGTCAATGTTAAATGAATTGTATCCTGACAAGATGAATAAAAATAATAAAATTTTTGTACAACATTTTTATTTTCTCTGCCACTTTTTTTCCTACTGTGTTGCATAAAATATTAAATGAATTTTGTGTCTTAAGATAATTCATATAAATTCAAGTCAAAGTCAATAAATTCAAGACTCTTGACAAGACGAATGCGGGTGAACAAAGAGTGAATATATAGCGGGAGCGGGTGGGTGCGGAATAGAACCTTGCAGGAGCGGGACTAAAAAAACAGTCCCGCGCAAACCTCTAGGACAACGGTGTACCTGTACCAGCTCTAATGCCATGGAAACATGCTAACTGTTTTGTCTTTGGCTGCACATTAGTTTAGTACTCACATGCTGTGACAGCCACTTTCTGTCTGTGTGCTTCTTATGTGTGCACTCAGAAAACTGTATATCAGAAGCTTAAACTAATATGGTTTAAAACGCATGATTTCAGCAAGATAAACATGATAATTGGAACCAAAACAGATGCTTTTAGCAGGTAGGAGCTGTAAAGGCACAGCTCTATTCTGGAAAAGGGGGCGGGGAGCAGCAGCTCATTCGCATTTAAAGAGAAAGGCACGAAAAACAGCGTTTTTCTGCTTCCACTCAAAATAGTCATTTTCAAAATTATATAATAAAAGATCTGTGGGGTATTTTGAGCTGAAACTTCACAGATACATTCTGGGGACACATGAGACTTATATTACATATTGTAAAAAGGGGCATAATATGTCCTCTTTAACATTTGCAAACCAGCAAGCATTTCTCAAAACAATTCAAACAAACAGCTCCACACAATGGATTGCCTGGAAAGGCCTGTAATCTTTAGGTCATCTCTCAAAATGTATGTCAATGAACATATCAGTGCCATCAAAATGACAAGTCCTTGGTTCATTGTTCATAAACAAGATGTTTCACAAGTCAAAATGTTTAGCAATGTTGTCAATATAACAGTATACTCTTTCAGTATTTCCTGATGTGAACTATGGCTATAGTTAGGGATGGGTATCGTTAAGGTTTTAATGGTACTTTTAATAGCTGAAACAGTAGTATAAGCTGTTTTGGGAGAAGGGGAAAAAAGACGAGGGGAAAAAAAGCTCTGGCAGTTTGTTCAAAAGGATGAGAAAATGACTAGATGATGTGGACATTGAAGTAGTTTTAAGATTTTTTTGTTGTGATCTGAGAAATGTACCAACATGGATAATAATATTTCTTTCTTAATAATATTTCATTATTATTATTTTAGTTTTTCTATTTTGTTTATTTGAATTACTTTTCAGTATAATTATTCTATTCAAATTCATTTTAACTATTGATTATTAGTAGCCTATATCTAAATCCATAAAAAAAAACTCAAATTCAAGCTGATATTCCAGTTATAGTCTGATTAGCATTTTAGTTGTGCTCTTTATTTAGATATTTAATTAATGTAGATATTATTATACTTTAAAATATTCCCATTTAGGACCAAGCGTCACACAGTCTTACTTGATGTAGTGAATCTGGCGGTCACAAACCTGCTAATATGATCTATAGTTAGAAGTTAAAATGTTAAATAATAACATAAATTTACAGTAACTCTTCACAGCACCTACTACATGGTGATTTCAGAATAATTCAGAATAAAGTTTAACCATTTATTTTCCAGGTCGAATAAAAGGTCAGTTAAAAAAAAAAAATTAACGATAAATCCAAAATTAATTTAGATGATCAGCATAAAAAATTAAATCATAAAAATAAAAAATCACCAAAAGACATGCAAACTTGTACACAAAGGGTCATGAACATCTAAAGACTAAGGATGCAGAAACATCACCCTTCTAAAGTTATACGTTTCTAAAGTGCATAGTGATCTGAGGAAACACTAAGACTTCTGCCATGTAAATGCCTCATACAACCAAAGGCATAAAAAAACCCTCAAAGCTTTTTTCTTTCATCATGTATTTTGTAATATCATACTCTTCTTCCAAACATTTTCACTTACCCCGCAGAAGGAAAGACACTATTATCAGCTATGCAAGATGAAAGACTGTTATCTCTGCAAATGAGATTCAGTGGATAAGGCCCCTGAAAAGATGCAGTGAGCAGGATCATTTTGTGTGGTTAATAAGTGACTTTGATTCGGAGATATTCAGAAAGACCAGTGCTCCTCTCTTCCTCCGGGAAGAAAAAGCAATCCGCTCATTTCTTTCTGACACTGCTGTTTTGAATAACAATTACTGTACATCTGCCGGATTCTCAGGGAGATATTTCTCTCTCTCTTTCTCCTTCTCTGGGACTGTTCATTTCACACACTTTGATGGAAGATTTATTTCAATTTCTGGTATGAGAGCAGCCATGTCAGTAGGCGTCTGTAGGATGTTTCAGTATTTGGATACAGTTTCTTAACCTGTTTCCAAATGCTAAATGTATGTGTTTTCCAGTCGACTGCATATATAGCACAAATATAGTAAACATTCTTTACTTTTAGATTAACCCTCTGCTGTTATAAGTCCCCCACTCCTGCATCCCTCAATCTGTCAGGTGCTCTGCAGGGATGAAGCTGGTGATTTTCATTAACCTGTGCCCTGCCTGCCTGTGTGCTGTTCAGGGACAAAAGGACCTCTGGGCTTGCTGTCTGTCCTGAGTCATGGAGAGCTCAATCATGCGCCCTGCAGGACCCCACACACTGCGTGATGGATGCAATGGCCTCGAGGGAGATTTAAAGGGTCTTCATATACTCTGACTCAGCAGGGGACAGCAAGACATTTCCCGTAATCCTGTATGTACTTCATATTCTTGATGCAGCTGTAAAGAGCATCTATCTATCTATCTATCTATCAAAATACATATACATACATATACAAATACATACATATATAAATATACATATTTACATATCAGTTCATATAATAAAATACTGTAAATTAAATGAAATACATTCAATTATTTTAATAAATTATATATATATATATAATATATAACAATACATTAAATATAAAATATTACTGTAAACAAATATATAATATACTGTAAACATACAAATATATAATATATTTTGTCTGGCAAAAGTGAGTTAGTACAGTTTGTATTTAACATAATTATTTAATTATTTTTATTAAAAAATAATATTTATACTTTATTATTCAGTATTATTTAAATATTTTTTTATGAGTGCTTAGATATATGTATGTTTATTTAAATGTACCTTTTTTAAGTAACTAAAATTCGGTTTTTGCAAAAGTTTATCCTTATCAAGTTTTTTGTGTAATTGTAATTTCTTTGGAATTATCTACACGTCTATGTATCTTCTTACTCAAAATACCTGTTTAGTGAAAGAAGGGTCTAATGTCACAAGCACACAGGTTTTAGAGCTCAGTCTGACATTTATAACACATACCTTACAGTAATGGAAGAAAAATATTTACTGTCCAATCCACTATTAGGCCTGGAGGTTATTCTCTCGCATTGACAAAATGCATGCACATCATATCATATCATGAATGCAAAGTCAGTTTTAGACAGCAGGCGGAAAGAGTTTAGAAGAGAAAGACGCTTCGAATGTCTGTACATATCAATCCATTTCAAACCTCAAACCAGACACCATGAAGAATTCCCACATTTGACAAGATGTTTGTTTTTTATGCCTCCAGCACAAATCTGTTTTCAGTGTTTTTCACACTCATGCATTTTTAAGTGCCTTGCGGGTCTCCAGCTTTACTCCAGTGATCACAACATGTTAAAAATCTAAGTAGTCATCTTATATATTCACACTACATGAGTCTATTACCCCTGAGCTCTTATTATTAATTAAAAAGAATGCTGTTTATTTGTAATGTCTGAACCAAAACCATTGTGTTTGATGAAAACCGCTGACAGCCACAATCACATCCACATTTTTTTTAGTTTTCGCCACATTTAAAAAAACAAAAAAGTGCAGGAGCTTTAAGCTGTTAAGTTAATGTATACAACATGTTTTCAAAACCCACTGTTTCACTGACTTCTGCGAAAATGGTATGCATGCAAAATTAATTAGATGACAGTAACACAGAGTACTTCAATTGGAAGGACACCTACATGACATGGTGGGTTTGCATTTAATTGCCTGGCAACCAAAGAATAATTCATTTGTTTCAAATTATTTTTTCCCCACAACAAGAAAATGATTATATATCCGATTAGTCATAAAAATAAGGGCTAATGAGATGGATGGTGCACTTGACATTGAATTTGTTGAAAATGCTCTAGGGAAGGTGACTTAAATTTCCTTGGATGAGAAGAAATTGGGTATGTCCACTGTACTTCTGAATGTCATCTTAAATGTAACATTACAGCTCTCATAAATACTTTTTGACAGCTTTTGGCCTCATTTCTGTGTATATCTCCATCACCTTGTTCAAAAACATGTCAATGTGAATTGCCATTGACAACCAATTTGACTTCTGTAATGTAATGTAACAAGACATTTATTGACAAAACATGTAGAGTAGAAATCGATTGGATTATCAGACATTTTACACACTGAATTACACACAAGAATGGAGTTAGAGCAAATGAGTGTTTGCTAAAATAGCTAAATGGCTATTTGTGACCCGTGCTGGCAAAGTCGGAATGCGCACAGGCTAATTTTGAGCTACAGGCAAAATAAGTGAAAAATGTCGATTTTAGGCGATTTTGAGGTTTTCACAAAAATTTGTTTATTAAGCCCTCGTCTAGCGATCCCAATGCTCCAAATAATAATTTTACATGTTTAATTACCTTTATTTGTACGTTTTCTGAGAGGAGTACCCTTTCTCCGCTCACTTCTCACGCTGACTGTCATCCGAAGTGCGCGCATAAAGGCGCTTCCGACTGCGCAGGATACCGATACATAAACACATAATCACATTATTTAAGTATTCACGCAAACATAATCTGGTATGTCTTAAGTGAACGTTTGGGGAACTGTTGGGGAAAAACATTTGATGTGTGGCATTATTTTATTTCCGTGCATTACAGTAGGTCTTAATATAGGCCGCCTCATTAAAGTTAAAATTTAACAACAAAAGAAAAGAGGGAATCACTCGCTGCTCTTGATTGAACTGCTTTTGAAAGTTTTAATAAATCAATTTATTTGTAATGAACACACTAAAGGGATTTTTACATTGCATTATTTGTTTTTCTTACTTGAATGCTTTTGTTTATATGTAAAATGAAAAAGGTAATGCATTATTTGTTTCTTTCTTATATTCTAGTTTTTTTTTTTGCATCTGTTCTTATTTATAATAACAAAGATAAAATAAAAATAGCTATATTGTGATTTATAAATATAGTAATTATTATTAAGAAAAGAAGTGGAGGAAAAGATTCAACCTTGCAGGTAATTTTGCTTTGGAACCTTCAGAAAACTTTAAAGGGGTCATGTGATTACTTACAGTCTTTGAGTCAGAACAGCCGGCATTGTAGTCTACTCTTCCAGGATCAGGAAACAGTCCTCCATAAAATGCGCTGCACACATCTGAATATTTGGGTTGAACTGTTCTGGAACAGTGTTGTAAATACAACTTAACCACTGATTTCTAATCATGTCCTCTTTTGGAAGGCCAAACAAAGTAGTTTCGCTTTCACAACGAAACACACGGCGGCCTAGAGTGAGCGGCGATGGGCCGGCTTGAGGATTTGACGAAGGAGCGTCCGGCGGGCTTGTGGCAACCACATTTGATGACCCCGGGCTGGACTCCACTTCGTCCACGGTGAAAGCCGATCCGGCGATCAACAGCATGAAGTTGATGTATTTCCTCATCTTGAATGCTTTTGTTTATATGTAAAATGAAAAAGGTAATGCATTATTTGTTTCTTTCTTATATTCTAGTTTTTTTTTTTGCATCTGTTCTTATTTATAATAACAAAGATAAAATAAAAATAGCTATATTGTGATTTATAAATATAGTAATTATTATTAAGAAAAGAAGTGGAGGAAAAGATTCAACCTTGCAGGTAATTTTGCTTTGGAACCTTCAGAAAATTTGGATTTGAGACTTTAGTCTTTGCAACTTTACAGATCTTCTTTATGCACCAAGAGCTTGTAACACTCCAAAGAGAAAGGAAAATTTGAAATCGCATCATATGATCCCTTTAACTCGATTTTTCTCAAAATTTACTTTGCCGACTATATTGACTTCAAACAGGTGTAGCTCAGTCATTTTTTGTCCGATTCCAACAAATCATACATCATTTTGAAGGTCTTTTAATTGAGAATGTGAACATAAAAATAACTCATTTTTGAAAATTTGCTCATTGTGACTCATTTTGCCAGATATCATTATCCAATAATCCAATAACATTATCCAATAACCCTTTCAGTCTAATTGACAAAGGCAGGAAAAGAAATAGAGGAAGATTGCAAAGACAAAAAAAAATTTGATTTTTTTTTTTTTTGGAATAATGTGGACTGATTAATTGTTCACTATAAAAACAAGTAATGTAATGTTAATGTGAGTTTTGAGGTCATCTTCAGTTCTTCTTTCATGAGGGTAAATTAGGATATAAATCTTATCCTAAATTCTCAACAAAATTATGAACTTTCAGAACCCACTGGAGAATCTCTGCTCTGTTTGGATTGGAGGTCTGTGCTGCCTTGAGACCAGGTGTGTCAGGATGATTTGATATGGGCTCAGGTGTTTTCCTCCACATCTGTAGAATCAGAGATTGGAGAAAATGACTTTCCAATAGAAGTAATTTTACAGACAAACTGAGCGAGACAGACAGGTGATAGTTAAGGTCCAGGTCAGGCATAATGATGGACGACTAACCAAAACAAAGTAAGAAACAGTTGTGATTTTGTTTGTGTGCTGCTGTTAAATGAAACATCAGGCACAGACATAGTCCGCATAATTGATTAATTATGCAGCTGCTTATTCATGTGCTTATGAAAACTATGAATGATACATCAATCAGGGTTTTTTAGTCACATAAAGCAGATATGCAGTAAGTGGCATACGGCCTCCAAATATTTCAGTCCTCTTCCTACACAAAGATTTTTAACCTCTTGTACTTTTGTTGCAACAAAAAGTTTTAACTTTAACAAATTTATGTCTAGTGCTATTAAACTATGTTTTCTGTAATTGAAATCAAACTGAAATAAAAGAAACTATAAATATTAGAAGAAAAACTTAAAAAATAGAAATAAATTAAATAAAATAATAATAATAACAACTATAATAATAAAAACTATATAATATGTAATAATAATATGCAAATAATGCTAAAATAACACCAGAGCCTGGGATATTTCAGTTTGATGCTTCAGAACAGTCTTTGTAAAGAGACACTTATTTTATAACACATATTTTTGGAATAATTAAAAAGGCAAGATTAAAAAAAATTATAATGACAATCTCGTTTACCTTAAAAATGCAGTTAATTGTGAAATGTAATCAGTAGCCGTGATAAGAAAGAAAGAAAAAAAGGTAAGACATTGTCCTACTTTTGCTGCTGTCTCTCCGTGGCTTTAGCATTAAGCTCTGAGCATGTCCGCTGAGTGACAGAAAGAAAATTGCTCTGAGATGAAAGAAAAGAAATGCAGGATTTTATTCAAGGAACAAAGGGTCACATACTATTTTTTTGCCTGTTGTTTCATAGTTTCTTTCATAGACCTCATACGTCATTCACCCGGAACTGCTTCTGTTTACAACCGTGAGCGCAAGCTAGATTCAAGTGATTATTACGTTTTGAATATGGATATTTTTCTTACAAAAACGCATCGGTTCGCTACAGAAGGCCTTTGTTCACCCCCCGGAGCTGTGTGAGACACTTTTTTTTTTATGGATGGGCGATTTTTATTTAAGTTATTTTGGACTGAAGCAATGCAACACCCGCTGAGTGGCATTAAACAGCTTGAAAGATCAAAGACAATTTTTAATATAACTCCGACTGGATTCGTCTGAAAGAAGAAAGTAATATACACCTAGGATGCCTCGGAGGTGAGTAAAACGCAGCCTAATTTTCATTTTTGGGCGAACTAACCCTTTAACAGAAGCAATTAAAAAATTTAAAAATGTGTAAATGTTGAAATTAACACTCTTACAAGGAACAATACGTCTACAGCTTTTATTAACCTTAGTTTGTGTTACAAATGGACTCTTATTGTAAAGTGATACCATCTCATATCAACAGTAATGCTTAAAGATGGCCGTCTTTAAATATCTACACAAAGGTTATGGCATTGAAATTACATACATATGGATATTGTATGTATAGTCTCACACTTTATTTGCTTCTTTTTTAGAGCACTTTATCTAATCAAAATGACAAAATATGGCAATCACACACCGGGCAAAATCACAGCGCTGTGTTGCGTCTACAACTAACAGGTATCACACACTAGATGCATCGCATTCAATTCAAGTGGCAGTCTAAAAGAGATTATTTAATCACCAAACGGGCAAAAGTTCACATCAGGAATGAACAAAGTGGCATAGATGAGTTTGAAGTTCAGTGTTTAAAAAAACAAAAGAAAAATGGAAAGAGAAAGCATGATCTACAGTGGGTATAGAAAAGAATCACCCCCCTTTAAAATAATCACATTTTGTTGCTTTGCAGCCTGAAATGAAGACGGATACAGTTTTTGTTTTATCCAGCTGTATTCACTCAGTGTAACTTGTAACATCCAAGTGAAAGATATAACACCAACATGTCAAAAAAAAACAAAAAAAAAACAGAATCACTGAGATAGGGCTGCACGATAAATCGAAATGAAATCGAGATCGCGATTCGACAGAAGCTGCGATTGTCATGCGTATCTTTCAGTGAAGCACGGTTCTGTGATCAGCAGTACATTTCCAACCAAAGGCCAGAGGGCGCTCTCGCGCTGAAACTCCAAATACGCCTGGCAGAAGAAACCCAGAAAATGCCTATCGCTGCAGCTGAATAAACAGAAGATTCAACTGCTTTCACTGATTCAACGTGACTTATAAACACACGACTACAGCAATATACGGTTTATCTGAGTTCTTATTATTATACAGAACCGGCATTACTATCAAAAGGCGCATGACAATCGCATTCGACTAATCGTGCAGCCCTACAGTGAGATAGAAAAAGGATCACCCCCCTCCTAAAAATGACTTGTAAACTCAATCAGTTGTAGCTAATCACTTACTCAATTGCACACAACGCCATTTGACTTTCAGCTGTGGCCATTTTGATTAGCTCAGTATGAAAAGAGCTTTCCTGGAGCATTTCAGCCCTTGGTAGTGAAACTGAAGCAAACAATCAACTATTGGTTACAAGGCACTGTCAAAAGATCTCCGGGATAAAGTTGTGGACAGGCACAAGTCAGGAGATGGATACAAAAAAAATTCCAAAGGCTTTATCAATGCCTAGAAGCACAGCGAAGTCTATTATTAAGAAGTGGAAGGTATTTGGTACAACACAGACCCTCCCTGGATCAGGACGTCATGACAAAGAGTGGTCATTGTGTGCATGTGACAACAATATCACAAATTCTCCACAAATGTGGCTTGTATGAGAGGGTTGCGAGAAAAAAGCCACTCCTCAAGAAAGGCCGCATGCAGTCACGACTGAGCTTTGCCAAAACGTACTTTGAAGATTCTGAGACCGATGAGACTAAAATTGAATTACTTGGCCTCAACACCAAATGATATGTCTGGCGGAAATCCAATACAGTTCACCATCCAAGTAACACCATCCCTACAGTAAAGCATGGTGGTAAGATCCTGTTATGGGGGTGTTTCTCTGCAGCAGGGACTGGAGCGCTTGTCAGGATAGAAGGAAAAATGGATGGGACAAAATATCGTCAAATTCTTGAGGAAAATCTGCTGCCCTCTGCCAGAAAGATGTCAATGGGAAGAAGGTTTACCTTCCAACATGACATTGACCCTAAGCACACAGCAAAACTGACCACACAGTGGTTGAAGGAGAAAAAGGTGAATGTTCTTGCATGGCCTAGTCAGAGCCCAGACTTAAACCCCATTAAAAATCTGTGAAATTACTTGAAGACTGCAGTCCACAAACGGTCATTATCAAATTTAACTGAACTTGAGCAGTTCTGCAAAGAAGAGTGGGCAAATATTGCAAAGTCTAGATGTACAAAGTTACTAGCGCCATTTCCCAATAGACTAAAGGCTGTAATTAAAGAAAAGGGTGGTTCAACAAAATACTGACACAAGGGGGGATCCTTTTTTTCAACTCAGTGATTCTGTTTTTAATTTTTTTTTTCTGATATTTTGGTGTTATATCTTTCACTTGGATGTTATAAGTTGCACTGATTAAATACAGCTGGACGAAACAAAAACTGTGTGCGTCTTAATTTCAGGCTGCAAAGCAACAAAATGTGATCATTTTGGGGGGGGGGATTCTTTTCTATGTCCATTGCATATTATAGCTCTCTATATGAAGCATACAGAGTTTATCAGAGCCACAGAAAGACAAACGTTTTGCTGAAAAATGCACAATACACAATCTGTTCCAGCCTAGGGTGACGTTATTAGCTGGGTTTCCATCCAAATGTGAAGTGAATCTTTTCAATGTTTGCAAAAAAGAAAAAAAAAAGAAAATTAGGTTTGTTTCCATCAAGTTGTTCGAGTGGATTCGGCAAATGCGTTTCCATCTCTCATTATTCGCATTAACTCTTTTTCGCACAAGTCAAAAACCACCTCAAGCGAGCGTAAAAAATTTTTTGCAAATAAATTTTTAGTTTTGCGATGCGACATGAGAAATTCCCACCAGTAAACTGATGCCCCATTTATTGCTGACGTACTCCAAGCACTCGCGCTACTGACATGAAGGACAAATGGATCGCTTTGTCACTGTCGCTTTATCGCGTCCAGTGTGAACAACCTCCAGCTTTTGAGGCACGACATGACAACGTTTCGTTCCAGGGTAGACACGGTGTCAGCCTTGACAGCAAACATACTGCTGATCTTTTTCTCCACTAATGCAGCATCTAGTCAACAAATGAATTACTTAGTAATGATATGAAAACATGCACTATATAATAGGCCTAAACTACATATACACCATGCGCAGTCTCACGTGTCAAAACAAACAGCACGAGGTGTCAGTGATTCCGTCTCGTACTGGATAATGACAGTGGATATTCTCAGCCGCTCCAGCAAAAGATGCTACCCAGAAAAACGATCGGCATGGATTTTTGCTGATAGTACCATGCAGCAATCGACTATTGGTGCAGATTATGAAATATCTGTAAAACCGATCAAACGGTCGACCTCTTACTGCGTTTTGATATAGCCCAACCATAACCACAATGAAAGCATATGTACACTGACAGCTGAGCTGTAGGCGCTAAAATAGTCCAGGACATTGTTCATTCTAGACTGATAGTGCTATACGTTTCTTTTATCATGACAAACTGTATGTGAAAAAAACTTCATTTCTAAAAAGCATTCAAAACATAATAAGCGTCCCAGAAGAGTTAATAAGCCCTTACTCTACACGCTCTGTGTTAAAAGCTTTTGGCTCTCTACTTTTGATCTACGATGATAATATTTCATACCTGCCACAGCAGTTCAAAATTTATGTGACACCTGAATGCTTTCTTACTGGCTCAGTTAAGTCTTAGCAGTTGAGTTGTAAACCACGAGATCAGATATGTACTGTAAGTCAAGTTTTGTTAGTTGAGCCCTTATAGTTCAGTCTAACATACAAAAATTCTAGTTATCAAACTAAAATAGCACAATGTTTTTATTGTGTGCACAAAGTGTTTTGAAAGCAAAAGCAACTCATTTTAGACACTTGCTTACTCAAATTCACTGCACTCAAGGGTTTTACTGCTTGTTTATTGTGCTGTAATTGGGTGACCCCACACTGTAAAAAAATCAGAAGTTGAGCAAACTTAAAATTTTAAGGCAACCAGCTTCAGCAGATTTTTGAGTTTACTCAACTTAAAGGTCAATTAGTTGTACAAACTTTTGTGCATGTTTAATCAACATATATTAAGTTAAGCGAACTTTTAGTTCTACTCAGTACAACATTGGTCCTCAAAAAAAAAAAAAAATCTTTAAATGGACAGAAGCACAACCTTTTTATTGCATCAATATGATTTCTTTGTAGAACAGCATCATTTCATTTACAACATCTCTAGCAAATAAAAAGTGAGATGTGGAGACAGATGTCTGTATGTTAATGCACTGTGTGTGTATTGTCTGTCTCAGAAGATCAAAGTGTCTGAGGTTCTGTAATTCTTACAATTTTAAGCTTTAAAATAGGTCTTAAATTATTTGCATTTTTAAAACATACAGATACAGATTTATAGTACACTTAGCAAACATAAGCTACACAAATACTTTGCATTTAACAAGCAAATAAATGTAAATTAAGTTAAATGAAGAAAATGCATCTTTGGGACGAAAACGCACAAGCTTAACTTATATTGTTACATTTGTTTTAACTTTTTTTTTTCTTAAAGGGGTCATATGATGCGATTTCAATGTTTCCTTTCTCTTTGGAGTGTTACAAGCTCTTGGTGCATAAAGAAGATCTGTAAAGTTGCAAAGACTAAAGTCTCAAAACCAAATAGATATTCTTTATAAAAGTTAAGAGTTAACCAC
>NW_015625587.1:725780-741401 GCF_001515625.1 Sinocyclocheilus rhinocerous | reverse complement strand
AAACACACAAGCTTAACTTATATTGTTAAATTTGTTTTAACTTTTTTTTTTCTTAATACATTTAGAACTTCAATTACCTTATCCAAAACTCAAAGGCACCCACACAATTGTACAAAATGAACATAAGCAAATAAAGTAAATTATATATCCTTAATCCTAATCTAAATCCTTTTACTTAATATACATAAAACAGTAACGTTACTTACCTAAGTCATGACACTGTCGGGAAAAAAACTGGCATCGTATGACTTAAGGCAGCTCGAAGACGAAGCAGAAATTGAACGGACCAACTTGGAGCCACCTAACGTTAAGCAGTTGTACAGAAGCACATATTGTGAACAAATACCATTCAAATCTTATTGTAAATTATTATCACAGCCTGCATAGAACAGTACCTGCCAGAGCGATTGCACTGTCGGAAAACAACTGCGTCGGACGGACCCGAGGCAACTCGAAGACGAAGCAGGAAAATTTAACTAACTTGCCGCCACCTACACCGTTGTACAGAAGCGCATATTGTGAACAAATTTCGTTCAAATCATATCGTAACCTGATATCGTTACACATAAAAAAAAAAAAAAACTTACCCTGTGATCACGGATGGACTAAACGGGCACCGCCTGAGCCAACTCGAAGTCCACGTCTGAATACAAAACCACAAATTTTGAAAAAAAAAATAAATAAAATAAATAAATGTATCGTAATTTATTATACAAAGAATAGCACCTACCGGAGCGATTATGTTAACGTTAAGATACAATGTCGGAAAAAAAACAGGCGCCGTCTGACCTGAGGCAACTCGGGCAAAATTGAACTCACTTGAAGCCACCTAACGATACGTTGTAAAGAAGTGCATATTGTGAACAAATTTCATTCAAATCATATCTTAAACTGATACACAAAGAACCACCACTTACTGGAGTGATAACAATGACGGACTAACATTGAACGGGCACCGTCTGAGACAACTCTAAAACGAAAGGAAATACGGTGTACAAAAGCACATATTTTGAACAAACATACCGGTAATTCAAGTCTTATGGTAAATATTGTATATAGAACAGCACCTACCGGAGCGATTACACTGTCGGTCAGAAAAAAAATTGCCGCCGTCTTACCTGAGGCAACTCATAAGACCAGGCGGGAAAATTGACTAACTTGCCGCCACCTATGCTGTACAGAAGCGCATATTGTTAAAAAATTTCATTTAAATAATATCGTGAATTGATACACATAGAACGACACTTCCGACACGATCACAATGACGGAATAAACGGGCGCCGCTTGAGACAACTCGAAAATGAAGTGGGAGAAATGAAAATGGCGTTGTACATAAAAAAGTGATCGAACTGCGCATGCTCATCAGCCTTTGTGGGCAATACTTATAACAAACTTAAAGTTGTTAGTTGTTCCAACTTTAAATATTAATTTGGTCAAACAAATTGGTCTAAATTTCTATTTTACTTACTTTTATGTGTTATCTCAACTTTTTTAATGTTAAATAGTTGAATAAACTTTAAAAACTGAGTTTATAATACAAAATGTAAGTTGGATTTTTTACAGTGCAGTTGTAGTTGACAATTTTTATATAACCAAACATCATGCTTGTAGCGCTTGCATATTGCCTTGTCATTCAAGGCACTCAAGGAACGTTGTTACAGATAATGACAATTCATGGTTAACTAATGAGATGTTGTTGAACCTGCCATTCATGCTGTCAACAATCTGCCAATTCTTGTTATGTATTGAGGATAAACACATAATTTTACTGTGTTTGGAGGGGATTCTGGCTTCTGACTTTGACTCCTTCCTTAGAACTACCTGCAATGAACAACACACGATTATATGCTGGTATTATTTTTTGTGAACTACTCTTAAATGCTTAGTTTTCTACCTCATACCTTTCCCTCAGTAGGCCCCATTTCCTCCACATAGCAAGATCTGACTTCAGTTCAGTCACCAGTGACAATCTTCTAAAGTCTGTGGTTCACAGGAAATGCTGCAACCCTCTTAGATGCGTTCATTTCACCCTTAAATTCAATAAAAACAGTATAATTGTGAAATAGTAGTACAATTTCAAATAACAATTTTTTTATAGGGGGCGTTTACATGACTGTGTTTTGGGCATTTATTTACATAACAACAACATTTGGGGGCCTGAAAACACACACTTTTGAAAACGGGTTTCAAAGTGCAAGTTTTTGAAAATGATACCATTATCATCTTTTTGACATTTTTGTAAACTACGAATATGCAAATTCGTGAAAACGGTGACGTCATGCGCATACGTATTATGTGTTTAGTTTCTCGGTATGTGCGTAGTGTTTCTTTACAAAGTGAAATCGCCAACTACTGACCTGGCATGCATAATATAGCATTTCAAGTTGTTTTTGCGCTTCCATGTGAATGGGGATCATTTTGACAACATTGCCGTCTATACATGAAACTTTTTAAAAAGGCAAAGGAAAAACATTTCTGTTTTTAGTACATTGTTGTCTTATAAATGTAATATAGCTGTAATTTATTCCTGTGATGGCAAAGCTGGATTTTCAGCAGCCATTAATCCAATAGTCTTCAGTGTCATATAATCATATTGAATCAGCTGTTTCCAATAATATGAATGATGTATTAGTTTCAGGCCCCGGAAATTCCCATTAGAAAACTGAATGGAGATGCTGCATCCCCCCTCTCCCACCACTGCTGATGAGTTCCCACAATGCAGTGCAACGACACCCAGAGCTCCACATCCCTGTTCATTAACTAGACACAGGGAACTAAACAAAACATCAAAGACAAAGGAAAAAGTCACACATCCTTAAACTAATTCTGATTCTACTCCGTTCTCAGCAGTCGTCTCCAGACTCTGGGCATGATGCTCCGTTAGGGAGCTCAGCTTCCTCACCTCTTCACGATTGCTCTCGGCAGATCCCTTTCTGCCAGCCTCATTACTTCAGCACAGCTTTCTCACACTTTATTCCAGTCCAAGGGACAATTTACAGCTCACTGGAAGAGTGGACAGAAGGGAACATATGTTAACAATAATGGTATAAAACAGGTATGAGATACTTTATATCACAAGTACAACAAAGAAATATCAGATAGGTCAGGTCAAAGATGCATGCATAAGGTTCAGGAGGTCCATAATTGGTCATATAGATGTGAAATTGGACGTGTGTTTTGGACAGCATGTTTTGCATCAATGCAGCTGTGTTTTACACAATCAAATCTCTGGAGCGAGGTGTATAATGCTTCCTCAGAGGGAACCAGCCCTCTCGAGCTTTCATGCACAGTGTGTGGTATGAAACGCATTAATTATCTGATAAATCCAAGGTTTTTGCATTTATTTATGTCTTTATCTAGACATAATTTTTCTAGCTAAAATTGTGACAGCTTAATAAAGGGATTTTTCATGCAGGCCAACCCCACTGAGCGCACAGCAGGCCACTCGCTAAAGTTGTGAGGACCATTAATGTAAATAAGCCATTTTAATTTTGTCACACTGGAACAGTGCAAGAGGCGGGAGGAAAGCCAATATGAAAGTAATAATTCTTCTGATCACATTATCAAATTCTGCAGAATTTTCTCATAGAGGCATTGTTGTGCTGGATTAGTCACGCTGTGGAAAAAAGAAAGAAAGAAGGAAAAAAAATCTAGTCAAAAAGTGAATGTGAAAGTGCAGTTAAGAATGGAGAGAAAACTTAAAAAATGTTTAGATAATGAACTCATGATTATTTGCAGTAGTTTAATGAGATGTAAATAACATCATGTAGTCAGTTAGGACATGTTCACAAGTATGAAGGTCAAAAAGGGTTTCTGAAAACTACAAAAACAAGCAATTATGATTTTTTCTTTGATAGCTTGCCATTTGTTGCCTTTCAAAACAATCTCTAAAACAACATTTCTAGGTGCTCATTTCCAAATTCCATCTACAAAATAGAAAAATAAAGGATGCGATATGCATTTATTTAAAGTATTTTAAATTGTATTAATATAGAAAGGGACAGTTCAACCAAAAATGTAAACCATGTAATAATTTACTGACATTCATGTTGTTCCAAACATGTACAATTTTCTTTATTCTGTGGAACACAAAAGAAGATATATAAAATGTCCAGAGGAATTAAAGTCATACAGGTTTGGAATGACTAGCCCTTTAAAACCAATGAATATTATTCATTTATAATATTATTATTAATTAATATTAACCATTTAGTTCCAACACAAATGGATGAAGTAAACTACTACAAATTTAAAAGGTTTTCACATGTTGAAATTGTTGCAAGAGATCAAAATAGTAAAAATCAAAATTGAAAAAATCAATTTTTAATTCTATGAAGGTATTCATAACGAGTAACTTGCTTGATGACCAACAAGTTACATTACAAACATACATTGACATTACTGGTTTATATTTATGAATATTTTTTTGGTTCAGGCATAAATAGTTTCATTCAGAATTACATGGATTGCAAAACGGCAACCTTTTTTTTTTTTCATTAGAACAGATTCTCAGCCCTCCAACATCTATCCCATTTTGGGGACAAAGAGTGTTTTGTTACAGCAAGTACATCAGCCAGACTCCACAGGGCTCTGGGAATGCAAGATTTGTCACCCTGTGGGCGGCTCGCGCTGTGTGAAAGGTTTGCTGAGGCAGACTCTCAGGAGACGCTGGGTGATGGCAAGCTGTCATTCCATTGGTTGGCAGGTGAAAGGGGAGGCTTACTCCCAGCCAGCCTATGATTGATGTGTTATCTCTTGCTCCATTGGCCACTTGCATTTTTAAATGGAAATGTAGAACTGAAGTTGGGAGCAGTAGAAAGTTTAGGGCTGGGGAAATGTGAACTGTGCTGGAACAAAATGAATTTCAAAGTTCATTCACATGCAGCCAGGCATGTTAACATAAACATTGAGATAGATTATGATTTCTGACTGCTGTTGTTGCGTTCACAAACTGGGCCTGATTCAGATGTATTCCAAAAAACACTTGAAAACCTTCGACTATGTCATATGATTCTGACAGGAAATATTCCAGAGCATAATGATTCATGTTACTAATATTGAATGGACTCTACAGCTATTTATAAGTTTGCCGTTAAGTACGTAGCACAGAGCATATCTTAATATGCAGAAGCAGATATGAAACCATAGCATAGCTTTGGTAGGCAAGACCGAGAATGAATGTAACACCATCAGTTTAACCACTTAGTAGATTTTAAACTAACTTTAATTTGTAGACAAATGTGGGGAAATAATATCAAAGTTTCAGATAAATACTGTAGCCCAAAAAAGCATATGTGACCTGTGCTGGCAAAATGAGTCACAATGAGCAATTTTTCAAAAATTAGTTATTTTCATTTTCACATTCTCCATTAAAAGACCTTCAAAATGATGTATTATTTGTTGGAATCGGATGAAAAATGACTGAGCTACACCTGTTTGAAGTCGATAGAGTCAGCAAAGTCAATTTTGAGAAAAATCGAGTTAAAAGTTTTCTGAAGGTTCCAAAGCAAAATCACCTGCAACGTTGCATCTTTTCCTCCACTTCTTTTCTTAATAATAATTACTATATTAATATCATTCATGCTGTCAACAATCTGCCAATTCTTGTTATGTATTGAGGATAAACACATAATTTTACTGTGTTTGGAGGGGATTCTGGCTTCTGACTTTGACTCCTTCCTTAGAACTACCTGCAATGAACAACACACGATTATATGCTGGTATTATTTTTTGTGAACTACTCTTAAATGCTTAGTTTTCTACCTCATACCTTTCCCTCAGTAGGCCCCATTTCCTCCACATAGCAAGATCTGACTTCAGTTCAGTCACCAGTGACAATCTTCTAAAGTCTGTGGTTCACAGGAAATGCTGCAACCCTCTTAGATGCGTTCATTTCACCCTTAAATTCAATAAAAACAGTATAATTGTGAAATAGTAGTACAATTTCAAATAACAATTTTTTTATAGGGGGCGTTTACATGACTGTGTTTTGGGCATTTATTTACATAACAACAACATTTGGGGGCCTGAAAACACACACTTTTGAAAACGGGTTTCAAAGTGCAAGTTTTTGAAAATGATACCATTATCATCTTTTTGACATTTTTGTAAACTACGAATATGCAAATTCGTGAAAACGGTGACGTCATGCGCATACGTATTATGTGTTTAGTTTCTCGGTATGTGCGTAGTGTTTCTTTACAAAGTGAAATCGCCAACTACTGACCTGGCATGCATAATATAGCATTTCAAGTTGTTTTTGCGCTTCCATGTGAATGGGGATCATTTTGACAACATTGCCGTCTATACATGAAACTTTTTAAAAAGGCAAAGGAAAAACATTTCTGTTTTTAGTACATTGTTGTCTTATAAATGTAATATAGCTGTAATTTATTCCTGTGATGGCAAAGCTGGATTTTCAGCAGCCATTAATCCAATAGTCTTCAGTGTCATATAATCATATTGAATCAGCTGTTTCCAATAATATGAATGATGTATTAGTTTCAGGCCCCGGAAATTCCCATTAGAAAACTGAATGGAGATGCTGCATCCCCCCTCTCCCACCACTGCTGATGAGTTCCCACAATGCAGTGCAACGACACCCAGAGCTCCACATCCCTGTTCATTAACTAGACACAGGGAACTAAACAAAACATCAAAGACAAAGGAAAAAGTCACACATCCTTAAACTAATTCTGATTCTACTCCGTTCTCAGCAGTCGTCTCCAGACTCTGGGCATGATGCTCCGTTAGGGAGCTCAGCTTCCTCACCTCTTCACGATTGCTCTCGGCAGATCCCTTTCTGCCAGCCTCATTACTTCAGCACAGCTTTCTCACACTTTATTCCAGTCCAAGGGACAATTTACAGCTCACTGGAAGAGTGGACAGAAGGGAACATATGTTAACAATAATGGTATAAAACAGGTATGAGATACTTTATATCACAAGTACAACAAAGAAATATCAGATAGGTCAGGTCAAAGATGCATGCATAAGGTTCAGGAGGTCCATAATTGGTCATATAGATGTGAAATTGGACGTGTGTTTTGGACAGCATGTTTTGCATCAATGCAGCTGTGTTTTACACAATCAAATCTCTGGAGCGAGGTGTATAATGCTTCCTCAGAGGGAACCAGCCCTCTCGAGCTTTCATGCACAGTGTGTGGTATGAAACGCATTAATTATCTGATAAATCCAAGGTTTTTGCATTTATTTATGTCTTTATCTAGACATAATTTTTCTAGCTAAAATTGTGACAGCTTAATAAAGGGATTTTTCATGCAGGCCAACCCCACTGAGCGCACAGCAGGCCACTCGCTAAAGTTGTGAGGACCATTAATGTAAATAAGCCATTTTAATTTTGTCACACTGGAACAGTGCAAGAGGCGGGAGGAAAGCCAATATGAAAGTAATAATTCTTCTGATCACATTATCAAATTCTGCAGAATTTTCTCATAGAGGCATTGTTGTGCTGGATTAGTCACGCTGTGGAAAAAAGAAAGAAAGAAGGAAAAAAAATCTAGTCAAAAAGTGAATGTGAAAGTGCAGTTAAGAATGGAGAGAAAACTTAAAAAATGTTTAGATAATGAACTCATGATTATTTGCAGTAGTTTAATGAGATGTAAATAACATCATGTAGTCAGTTAGGACATGTTCACAAGTATGAAGGTCAAAAAGGGTTTCTGAAAACTACAAAAACAAGCAATTATGATTTTTTCTTTGATAGCTTGCCATTTGTTGCCTTTCAAAACAATCTCTAAAACAACATTTCTAGGTGCTCATTTCCAAATTCCATCTACAAAATAGAAAAATAAAGGATGCGATATGCATTTATTTAAAGTATTTTAAATTGTATTAATATAGAAAGGGACAGTTCAACCAAAAATGTAAACCATGTAATAATTTACTGACATTCATGTTGTTCCAAACATGTACAATTTTCTTTATTCTGTGGAACACAAAAGAAGATATATAAAATGTCCAGAGGAATTAAAGTCATACAGGTTTGGAATGACTAGCCCTTTAAAACCAATGAATATTATTCATTTATAATATTATTATTAATTAATATTAACCATTTAGTTCCAACACAAATGGATGAAGTAAACTACTACAAATTTAAAAGGTTTTCACATGTTGAAATTGTTGCAAGAGATCAAAATAGTAAAAATCAAAATTGAAAAAATCAATTTTTAATTCTATGAAGGTATTCATAACGAGTAACTTGCTTGATGACCAACAAGTTACATTACAAACATACATTGACATTACTGGTTTATATTTATGAATATTTTTTTGGTTCAGGCATAAATAGTTTCATTCAGAATTACATGGATTGCAAAACGGCAACCTTTTTTTTTTTTCATTAGAACAGATTCTCAGCCCTCCAACATCTATCCCATTTTGGGGACAAAGAGTGTTTTGTTACAGCAAGTACATCAGCCAGACTCCACAGGGCTCTGGGAATGCAAGATTTGTCACCCTGTGGGCGGCTCGCGCTGTGTGAAAGGTTTGCTGAGGCAGACTCTCAGGAGACGCTGGGTGATGGCAAGCTGTCATTCCATTGGTTGGCAGGTGAAAGGGGAGGCTTACTCCCAGCCAGCCTATGATTGATGTGTTATCTCTTGCTCCATTGGCCACTTGCATTTTTAAATGGAAATGTAGAACTGAAGTTGGGAGCAGTAGAAAGTTTAGGGCTGGGGAAATGTGAACTGTGCTGGAACAAAATGAATTTCAAAGTTCATTCACATGCAGCCAGGCATGTTAACATAAACATTGAGATAGATTATGATTTCTGACTGCTGTTGTTGCGTTCACAAACTGGGCCTGATTCAGATGTATTCCAAAAAACACTTGAAAACCTTCGACTATGTCATATGATTCTGACAGGAAATATTCCAGAGCATAATGATTCATGTTACTAATATTGAATGGACTCTACAGCTATTTATAAGTTTGCCGTTAAGTACGTAGCACAGAGCATATCTTAATATGCAGAAGCAGATATGAAACCATAGCATAGCTTTGGTAGGCAAGACCGAGAATGAATGTAACACCATCAGTTTAACCACTTAGTAGATTTTAAACTAACTTTAATTTGTAGACAAATGTGGGGAAATAATATCAAAGTTTCAGATAAATACTGTAGCCCAAAAAAGCATATGTGACCTGTGCTGGCAAAATGAGTCACAATGAGCAATTTTTCAAAAATTAGTTATTTTCATTTTCACATTCTCCATTAAAAGACCTTCAAAATGATGTATTATTTGTTGGAATCGGATGAAAAATGACTGAGCTACACCTGTTTGAAGTCGATAGAGTCAGCAAAGTCAATTTTGAGAAAAATCGAGTTAAAAGTTTTCTGAAGGTTCCAAAGCAAAATCACCTGCAACGTTGCATCTTTTCCTCCACTTCTTTTCTTAATAATAATTACTATATTAATATTCACAATATAGCTATTTTTTATTTTATTTTATCTTTGTTATTTTAAAGAACAGATGCAAAAAAACACACACAAAAAAAAAACCAATAGTGCATTACCTTTTTCATTTTACATCTACACAAAAGCATTCAAGAAAAACAAATAATCAAATGTAAAAATCCTTTTAGTGTGTTCATTACAAATAAACTGATTACTGAGACTACAAAAGCAGTTCAATCAAGAGCAGCGAGTGATTCCCTCTTTTCTTTTATTGTAACATTATTGAGGCGTCCTATATTAAGACTTACTGTAATGCACGGATCTAATATAATGCTACACATCAGGTGTTTTTCCCCAACAGTTCCTCAAACGTTCACTTAAGGCAAACAGATTATGTTTGCGTGAATACTTAAATAATGTCATTCTGTGTATATGTATCAGGATCACGCGCAGTCGGAAGCGCCTTATGCACGCGCTTCGGATGACAGTCAGCGCGAGAAGTGAGGGGAGAAAAGGTACTCCTCTCAGAAAACATACAAATACTGATTACTGAGACTACAAAAGCAGTTCAATCAAGAGCAGCGAGTGATTCCCTCTTTTCTTTTATTGTAACATTATTGAGGCGTCCTATATTAAGACTTACTGTAATGCACGGATCTAATATAATGCTACACATCAGGTGTTTTTCCCCAACAGTTCCTCAAACGTTCACTTAAGGCAAACAGATTATGTTTGCGTGAATACTTAAATAATGTCATTCTGTGTATATGTATCAGGATCACGCGCAGTCGGAAGCGCCTTATGCACGCGCTTCGGATGACAGTCAGCGCGAGAAGTGAGGGGAGAAAAGGTACTCCTCTCAGAAAACATACAAATAAAGATAATTTTAGATGTTTAATTACTATTTGGAGCATTGGGATTGGTAGACGAGGGCTTAACGAACTCATTTTTGTGAAAACCTAAAATCTGACTAAAATCGATGCGCCTGTGCGCATTCCGACTCATTTTGCCAGCATGGGTCACATATGGTTGATAAAGCCAAAAGTGTTGCAATTATCCCCAGTCTCCCCTATTTCTGTGAATTTCTAGTATAAATCCTAGTACCGCACTTAATACATTAGCACTGATACAAATCTGCAAAATCTTTTTTAAATAATGTGCCATGCAAGTCAGCTCCACCATCCATATGAACAAACGCTCATTAAGTTAGCTGAAACTACAAAAATATCAATTATCACATAGTGTGTCGGAATAAATTTGCAGAGGCTTATTGCTGCTACCGATGTCATGGTGCTGTGAACAGGTTTTCTCATTTACACAGTGCCATGCAGTGTCTCCTTTCTGGTCTTAATTACAGTACACAGTAACTACAGTACACTCTCTAGAAATGAGCTCACTCAAGTTGACAATCTGAAAAAGCCCCAGAGTACGCTTAACTTCTGCCCTTTTCATGCTGAGTTGGTTGTTTTCAGGATGTGGTGGCATACTGCGGGTTTTAAGCTTAACAAACAGTGAAGGTTGAGAGTTTGTTCCACTACTAGGAACACAGAGATTCCATAATTTGGATGAGTGAGTTTGTTCCCTCAAATGTGAGGACACAGGCAGCAGATCAGAGTAGTCAGGCAGGGGTGTGGGTATATGTAAGTAATGGGTTGTGAATGGAAAGCCCTAAGCAGGCTTGCAGTCTGCACAGTTTCCAATCTCTGCAACCAACAAAATAACAACTTCCTCAATGCTACCAGAAAATTCTATGATATGGACCAGTGGATCTGTGGGAGGGAAGATAGAAGAGGGCACTGCTGCCTGGATTAGCAGATGTTAAGGCGGAAGAAAATGTGGAAAAATATTTTTAATTTGCATATTAATAAAGCTTTTTGTTCAAGGCAACAAAAGCCTCAAAGCACACTGACATTCAAACCTTGAAATAAAGAACATTTTTGAATTTTGAAAAAATGTAAAACAGAAATATTATGTCATAAAATTAAACAGAAACATTTAAGGTCATGCACTCCGTGTTGTCCTTTCCGGAAGGGTCGAAAGAAAGAACCAGGAAAGTGGGGTTACACACACAATGCAGGAAGGGACAACCACATTTAACAACCGAATTAACTCCCAAAACATTCAAATAGTGACAACTGCATAAAAAAAATTACATGCAGTGTGTGGGAAACCAAACTGAACATGTTAATTATGTATTTAGATTCATATGAGATTTGAGACTCTCTTCTGTATCTACGGTGCAAGAAATCACAGGGAGCAAGGTATGTATTGATGCATTTGTGTTGCCAGATCTTGGTAGAAAAAAAACACAAATAAGAACAATAAGCCCATAATAAACTTAAATCCAAACACTTTATCTTGGAAATAAGCCACATGCCAAAATATCGCGACAGCTCCTGCCTGCTTTATTAACTCCATAAACTGGATCATTTTATGAGCCAAGCCTAAAGATGGTTATAATAAGTGGACATGGCACCCAAAAGCAGCCTTCCAAATACGATACCTCTGTCGACTTTGGTTTCATTTAAATTGCCGAACATAAGTCTTTGGTTGCTGTAATATTACTGTGGTCAAAAATAGTGGATACCAAAACGTGAGACGCCTAAACGTTGCTATGGTTACCATGGTGTCAATCAGTTTTAAGAGTGATTTCTGTTCTGTACACACACAAAACTATTTAGGGGATCTATCCACTCCCACATTTAAATGTGGTGTCACTGCTGAAACATTACAGTGTGTACTTGGCCTAAGATTCTTCTTATAGGTTACTAATCCAAAAATCTAATTCACTTCATAAAAACCATGTTCTTTACTTTATTAATTGTAGATAGAATTGATTAATCTACCATTTAAAACAGCTTGAATAAAAAAATAAAATCAAAGTTAAACAATTAGTTAAATAACAATTAATAATTAGTAATTAGGAAATATATAAGCAGTATTTTCAGTAATGCTCTCAGACTTTTTTAAGAAAACTGCATTTTTTGCATAAGCAGACAGGTTGAAACGCTGAACCAACATGTATTGTTTGTGCTTTGACTGTGATGCATTGCTCCTCTTCATAGAAGCCTGAAGCCTGTCTCTGGTCCCTGTATAATGAATGCGCTAATTAGAGACAACAGACAGAAACATGGCTTGGACTCATCTCTTCTACTTGGTGTGCCACTGAAGCACGACTATCAGGCTTTGTTTCATTACACCCATAATGAGGAGCCAACACTAACAACTGAACCGAGGCCTGTTTGTTTAACATATACATGCTCATAATCACCTCATGAAAGTGTTCAGAAACACATCCCCTACTATAATTTACAAATCAAAAAAATACACAACAACTGCAGCATTTTTGTTTGGTTGGAGGCAACAGAGGCGGTAATTATCCACTTACTGGATGTGTTTATACAATATCATATAGTGTTTATTCTGATATAAAGGCAGGTATTATTTCCATTGCCTGATAGTACTGTATAATCTAATCTTTGCAAATTGTGGATGTGATTTTCTTCATTACTCTCCATTAAAATATTTTATCGAAATATGTGCTCTGTAGCTTATTTAGGTGCAACAAATGCATATAGTTACTGTGCTTGTGCAGGCGTTTAATTTATATATGCAATTTACATATTTGCATAGGAAAAAGCTGGAGAAAAGTGTATTTGCATAAAACTGAGGCTAATTTTATGTAAGGGATAATGTAGATTTAGCCAGTCAGCAGGGCAAAATAAACCTTAGCTGTCTTGCAGTCTTGTATCATCCTTAAGGGACTTTTGTAACAATGAGTATACAGTCATGGCTAAAAGTTTTGGCAGTGACATAAATTTTGTGTTTTGCAAAGTTTGCTGCTTAAGCTGTTGTGGTGTTCATTCACATTGTTTCTAAATTATTGTGTAGAGTGTGTGCAGGCGTTTAATTTATATATGCAATTTACATATTTGCATAGGAAAAAGCTGGAGAAAAGTGTATTTGCATAAAACTGAGGCTAATTTTATGTAAGGGATAATGTAGATTTAGCCAGTCAGCAGGGCAAAATAAACCTTAGCTGTCTTGCAGTCTTGTATCATCCTTAAGGGACTTTTGTAACAATGAGTATACAGTCATGGCCAAAAGTTTTGGCAGTGACATAAATTTTGTGTTTTGCTAAGTTTGCTGCTTAAACTGTTGTGGTGTTCATTCACATTGCTTCTAGATAATTGTGTATAGTGATCAGATGCATTTTAAATAATTGCTAAAAGCTTCATTGGCCAAAAAATGAACTTTTCATAAAATTTTTTTTTTTTTTTTAAATTCACTGTTTTTTGATCCTGACGCAAAACGACCAGCTAACATTAATTGACTAATCATATCAGCAGCACATGTGAAAGTGTGAATAAGTACTAGTCCAGTGAAAACACTATCATACTAATTAGATTGTAAGAGCAGACTGATTGCTATAAAAGGAAGGAAGAAGCGCTTTCAATCATTGCGTTCTTGTTAGCAATGGTTACCTCCAAAGAAACACATACAGCCATCATCGCTTCGGATCAAAATGGCCTCACATGCAAAGAAATTGCTACAAAGAATATTGCACCTGAAAGAACCATTTATTGGATCATCAGGAACTTCAAGGAGAGAGGTTCGACTGCAGTGAAGAAGTCTTCAGGACGTCCCAGAGTGTCCACCATGTCACAAAGCAAGAGTGATAAAGAAGTGGCTCGAAGATCATTACATTGAAATTTTGGATCCATGGCCAGGCAACTCCCCGGATTTCAATCCCATAGAGAACATGTGGTCAGTCCTCAAAAGGCGAGTGGACAAGCAGAAGCCCACAAATTGTGATCAACTCCAAGAACTAATAAGGCATGAATGGATCGCCGTCAGTCAGGATTTGGCCCAGAAGCTAATATCCAGCATGCCAGAGCAAATTGAAGAGGTTATGACGAACAAGGGTCAACACTGTAAATATTGACTCATTATATTTTTTGGCAATAAAAGCCTTTAAAACTTATGATAATTGATTTTCAGTATATGATAGAAACGTGGAAAAATAATCTACAAATACTGAAGCAGCAAACTTGGCAAAACACAAAAATGTATGTCACTGCCAAAACTTTTGGCCATGACTGTAGGCCTACATCGTCCCAGATATGACACGACTTCATACCAAATAAGTAAATGAATACATAAAGCAAAAATAAACCAATTAGCATATAAAATGCTGATTCACACTGATTTTATTATGCTGGAGGAAAGAGACCATGTTGATATGTAATCTTCAATATTTTTTTTTTTACCACTCTAAACTAGCATCATTTTTGTCTGTTTCTACAAGGTTAAACCTCCTTTGAATAGCAACAGGAAAGGCTTCAGAGCTTTACCTTCTGAAGGACTCTCTTCCTCCCGCCCTGGCAGGATTATTCATGAGCATGTCTCCTGGTTTGTAATTGCTTAAATTGTGCTCTTCCATTAGAGGAACTAATTAGCGTTTATCGTTTGTGTGGTAGCCTCGCTTACTGTCTCTCCCTTGTTCTCCTCGTTTGTTTGGATTTTCGTGGCCTGACTGTTGCTGTCAACTCAGACATCTGTACGTGGGGGGGCTTTGGCTGGGCAATTTAGTGAAGTAATGCTGCGAACCAATCGAAAGGACGGACGCATTGAAAGATGCGTTTCTGCGTCAACATCCTGAACGGGAGCTTGTGAAGGGCCCGGTTCAGTACGCGCAGGTCCAGGATTGGTCGTAACCCACCGCCTTTCTTGGGTATGATGAAGTATGGGCTGTAGAAACCTGACCTCATCTCGGCTGGAGGAACCGGCTGTATCGCGTCCTTCATCAGCAGGACCGCGATCTCTGCACGCAAGACAGGAGCATCCTTGTCCAGCACAGAGGTGAACCGAATGCCCCTGAACTTGGGAGGGCGCCGGGCGAATTGAATCGCGTAGCCGAGTCTGATGGTTCTCATGAGCCAGCGAGACGGCCTGGGGAGCGCTAACCAGGCCCCCAGCGACCGAACAAGCGGGACCAGGGAAACCACCGACGTACCCGCAGTGGGGCAGCGAAATGGAACACAGGGACCCAACCCGGGAGGCCGTGCGTCCGAGGGTGGGGTCTGAGTGCGCGGCGCACCACTTACCTGGCTCCATAGCTGGGCAGGGGGCTCGTGAAGAGGCATAGCGTCCCTGAACCGGACCCTGCTGCCCATCGGCGAAAGGAGAGGGGGACGGCC
>NW_015625587.1:710751-720751 GCF_001515625.1 Sinocyclocheilus rhinocerous | reverse complement strand
TTTCCTTTTGGGAAATACTGGACATAAATGGAAACTGCGTTTGTCAATCTTTAAAATGACAAAAAGAAAGCATGATACAAAAGCAAAAAAATATATACAATATAAAAACTACCCTCTAATGCGGAAAATTGGCAAGTATATGAAACAGTGAAACAATATGAAACATTTCATTCTAACAATGCCTGAGAACGCAATATATGGTTCAGAAAACTAAATATTAGTGTTGTAGTTGTACTGTTGCTATATAAAATAATAATAATTATTATTATGAAATACTTTATAGTTCAGTAGTATTGTAGGGATATTTCCTAATTTGTCTAATTTTTATAATTTATTAAAATAGTATTAATAATAAATATTCAAATATAAAAATATTATTATTAATAATAATAAAAATTGCAATTTGATGTGTTTGGTAAATTTTATCAAGTCACCTTTAGCAGGTGTGGCAAAATTTTAGTTTTAGGCCCTGTGTATAACCTTAATAGGATTTTCATGTACAATAAACTAATAAGCAATAAGCTAAAATAAATACTAAAATTTGCCAATAGTATCCTTCTTTTTGCATCATCAGTCAAGTCTTTGGCTTGAGTATTTAACTTGAGAGTCGCTCTGAATGAATTAATGAATCAGAAAGTTGTTGACTCACAAACAGCTGCAATCAGATCAGTTCAATATACTAATGAATCATTCAATATGATTCACTATCATCATGTCTGATATTGCATCTTGAATTTCGAAATTGTAAGGAACAATATGTGTTTATGAAATGTACTATAATAAAATAAGGTATCATGCTCTGAATTGTTGTGAATTACTCTATAAAAGTATGGATATGGGAAAAATTGAATATAAGAGTAAAAATATTTAATTATACTCCAACACAGCATATTCTGATATAGTGTTAATACGGACGTCATATGGACAACTTTCACAATACTTTTGCTTTTGCTTTTTTCTTATTTTGGAGTTTGACAGACTCTTAATTGTATTATATGCAAAAAAAAAAAATGCAACCAGGACATTCATCTTATTTTTTCTATTTTGTCCCACAGAGGGAATTAAGACATCAGGTTTGGACCAACATGAGGGTTAGTAAATGATGACAGAATTTTCTTTTTCTTTCTCTTAAAAGTGGTACAATGTCATTTTTCACTTATATTTAATGTCTAATGCGCAAATGTATAAAGACAAAAAAGCCGAATTATCGAAATCTCACAAGCCGTGTGAGCCTTGCCACGCAGTGACATGCAATCCATTAAAATATGAACAAATTAGCACTGCTGTGTATCTAGGCAGGTGGTCGGTGCTGATATTATCCCAGTAGGCCATCAATCTCGTGATGCATACGTAGGCATTCCCAAAAGAATGACCCGAAACAGAATCTGAGAGCACCTGCTGTGTGAGAATGTTCAAACTGCACACAAAAGCCTGCTGAGGGATAACAAATCAATATAGTAACCTATTAAACTTTTTCTGAGAGCACTGAGCAGGCATTTGGTTGGAGAAAAATGCTCCCTGTCAGGAGTGTTTGCATCTTTGCAGGTTCCATTTGTACTGGCTCCCAAAATAAAGAAATCGCTGCCTCCAATTTGCCTTCAGCTGAGAAGAAGAAAAAAACAGTCGCTATTTGCTCCTGGGGAGCTGGGAGATGACGCAGGCATAAATCACCCAGCGAGCACCTTTCCAAAGCGTCAGGCACAAAGTCATGTGTCATTGCATTTAGGATCGTGCTTGCGGTGGTGAATCAAAGCACCTTGTGGTGCCCTGAGAACCTGCCCCCACACCTCTGGCAAAGGAGGCAGGTTTTCCACAGCCACCAGGATTGTATTCACACGCTCATTTTGTACACCAAAAAGAGACAGATGTCCAAATTTTGAGGCGTCATTCATTTTGGTGATTAACTGTATGTTGTTTACTCACTAGCTGATTAATTTGTACATCGATTCAGCAAGTAATAAAGTCCCCAGATGGCTGTCTGTTTGCTATTAAACCAAATGACAGGTGAAAGGACATGCAAAGGAACAAATATAACTGGAAATACCACAGAAAGACACTTCGTTTAAGAAACAAAATAGGTCGGGAAACTCAAAAAGAGGTCTTGCATCACTTGTCATTTCATTGCTGTGGTGGGGGTTGTTTGAAGTGCCATGGGCTAGTAAGAAATCATTATGAGAAAATGGAGTTGTGTGAGACAATACGAGATCGATGTTTTCCCTCCGTCCACAGTTCTCTGGCTATCGCAAACTACAAGTTGAGCATTTCATGGAGTGAACAGTAGCCACTTTTTTTCAGTTTTTCCTTTTAACACGTGTTTTCTTTTGATTCCTCTTTGCTAACAAGTTCAGATTTTGTTGGCTGTGAGCTGGTCACACTGGAATAAGTGACATTAAAACTGCCTGGCATCTTACCACTGAAGCAAAAAAAAAAATCCTACGGTTCTCATCTTTCACACTGCCGCACTTTTTCTCTACTTTTATTCATTTGGCACACTCGCTTATCCAATGCAACTTACAGTGCATGCAAAATATTTTATCAGTTCACTAGGAGTTAAATCCAGGATTTTGGAATTGCTAACATTATGCTGAACTTCCCTTTTCTTTTTCTGTAGAACTGGATATGCATCAAATATTGGTCAGTAAGAAACAATTCCAGTCATGCAGAATGCACGAAAAGGGGTTATGATTAACAAGCGTCAGTAAAGAAATGCAATTTTTTATTTTCTTTTTTTCTATTGTGCATCTGAAAACTAAATCATATTGTGTATCTAAACTACTGTATCCTGGAATTTTAGCTGGTCCAAACTGGTCCACAAATACGCCAAAATGTATGGATTAATGTGCAACAATAATTATTGAACTATATGTGTATGACAAACCAGGTTGCTTAAAAAACAGTCTGTGCATGGTGCTCCACAGAAGCTGTTAGTGGGATTTAAGTGGGTTTTTAAATGTGGGTTTTAAAAGTTCTCAGCTTATTTCCCCTAATAAAAAGACAAATAAGTCCTATTACATTAAGGATGGTTACTGTTCTACTTCCTACACCCAATTTCTTTTCCCTGCAACTGTTATGTTTTTTCAAAACTGTTTTTTCACCCACAGTAGTGCACACAGAATTGCTAAATTTTACATTGAGAGATCAAATGTGCTGGACCAGCCACATGCTGACAATAAAACCAATTTTCAGAGCATTTTAAGAGTGGATAGTGTGTGTGAACACATGCTTTTGAAGATAAGCACAATTAAAAGGACAACTTCCTGGATTTTGTTTTAATGTTACACTGATTATGAATCACATTATTTTCATGTTTGGGTGAGCTATCCCTTTAAATGGTGTTTCTTTATTGTGAATGTCAGAAGTGGTTAAGGAAAACTTGTTGGACATGTGTATATTTTTGCCTATTACCCAGATTTTGTGTAAACATGTTTACCACTATTCTGTTGGCATATTCAATGTCACAGCACACGTCTGTGTACATTTTGAGGGGGGAAAAAAAGGATTTAAAAATCACTGTCATGTTTGATCGTTTTCAGCATTTTTGTGCATGTAAACACACTCAAAAACTCTACCACAAAGATATGCAATGATAACAGGAGGGGACCACGAAAAGTGAATTTAAAGTGTTGGTCAGCCAGAGTCTCTAATCTTCTACCTACAAAGGCTTTTATTGTAGAACAGGCTACAAGCGGTTCTGTAGATGGGCCTGTAAAAACAGACCGGAGAGATCTGTGGCCACCTTATGCTGCAGGTGTGTAATTGAAAAGACGCGACGGGTGCTTGGGGGTGGAACAGATTTCCAATTTTTAAACTGCCCATGGGAGAAGCCTTCACATAGTGATTTTATTATATTGCTTTATATTTGTCTCTGGACTGACTCATTACTGTAAGCCAGTTATCTTCTTAAATCAGGTTAGCAACAATCATTATGCACCTATATACATACTCTCTATAAATTTTTACCATTATTAAATATTTAAGCTGTCAACATGTCTGTTTTATAATTAGCATGCCTATATTCTCACCAGAGGTCCACATTAGGGGTGGAACGGTTCATCTTACTCACGGTTCGGTTTGTATCACGGTTTTAGAGGCACGTTGTCGGTACGGTTCGGTATGTGCTATGTTTAGGGAAAAACTATACTGTCAAATAAAAATAAAGAAAATAAGAATAATCTAACTACAAGCAACAGCACAAATAAATACAACAGAATAAAGATACAAATAAAACAAACAGTGATTTTCAGTTTTTTTTAGGTAGGTCTAACATTAGTTTTCAGGTACAGAAATTGAATAAAGTAATTAAATGTAAAACAGCATTGCATATTTGACTTTATAAATTAAAGATTAATCTTTATTAAAGTTACAAAAGCTATTAAATCAAGAGCAGTGAGTGATTTCTTTGTTGCTGTTTGATTAATATTAAGAAAGTGCTGTCACTTTAAGACACTGTAAGTACGTTCAGCCGGCTATGTCTGCTATAGGATACTTACCAAGACGGGCATTTTGACATCATTTTTGGGTGAATTTGTCCATTCAAACACAATACTTCAGAGAGAGCTTAATATTTGCGCCCGTTCTGAGGCACGGGTTTGTGCACTTCGGATGAGAGCACGCTCAAATCTTCTCACTGTGCACGAGCTCGCGTCCTCTGGCTCTTAAATGTTTAAACTGGCAAATTTATAGCAAACCATAGGCCTATTACAGATGCGTTGTCAGCTTTAAGTTGAACCGCGGTCCTAGTGCGTGCCGAACCGTGTGTGGAGAACCGTACGGTTCGATTTTTTTCTGCGAACCGTTCCACCCCCTAGTCCACGTGATCCAAAATAATATGAGAAGAATTTAGAGCAATTCAATTTAAATTACAAATATGTGTGAGCCTTAGACTTATTTGACTAAAGATGCAAAAATGTCCCAAAACTCATTTGTTAAGATGTTTTGGTGTGATCTGGCCTGCTTTAAAACAAACCAGACCTTGTGAAAAACAAGAGACTAATGATGAACTGTTTTAAATCCACTGTAAGCAACAAAGAAAATTTGTTTCCTCTTTTGCATAGTAAGTAAAGTGACGCTGTTTCTACTTATTAACACCACAGTGATAGTAACAACTGTTTATGCTTTTAATTGACACATCAAGGCCTTGGCTAAAGAGAAGCCTTAAGGGCTTTGCATGTCAATGCAGATTATCTTGAGAGGCAGATCTTTAATTTGTGTCTTACAGACTCTCAGAGGACAATGTATGCTCTCAGAGAGAAGAACATAACACCACAGCCAGCATAGAGTCACAAATTATTTTTTTACTGTGTTCTCAACAATCAAGTTTTTATTTCTTTATTAATATTTTAACTGGAATTGTAATAATATGGACTACATTGAAATTAAGAGGTTTTAAACTATTCATTGAGCATTTTAATGCTAAGGCTTTGTTCAGACAGGCAGCAAAAATCAAATCAGCCTTAATCAGTACAACCCAAACTATACCCATATGTGGTTTCCAAGTAAAATCAGATTTTTTGGAACGCATCTGCAGAACAGATCAGACACAAGATATGTAATGTTACACAAAATTTGCTTTATTGTCTCGTCTAGAGCTGGATAAACCAGATATATATAAATTTCATCACTTGCAAAATGACAGTGTGAACTCCTAAAGAACGTATTTGAAACCCAAATCAGATTAGTGTGGATTGATTGCCATTGGATTCTGTTCCCCAGTGTTTCTTATATAAGGAGGTTCTAATATTGATTAAACTGATACTGGTTAAGATATATCCAAGATACAATCAACAGCTATTAAGCCACTACAGCTATTAAGCCACTACAACAGCATCTCTCACCATGAGGGAGGGGAAATTGCTCACCGCTGGATTCTGTGGCCTGCATGTTTCTTATACAAGGATGTTCTAAAATTGATAAAACTGATACTGGTTAAGATCCATCCCCATACAGGATAGCATCTATCATCATGAGGGAGGGGGAACAGTTTCTAACAGTCATCTTAAAGTGATAGTTCGCCCCAGATTGAAAATTCTATCCTTTACTTGCCTTCATGTTGTTCCAAACCTGCTTACCTTTTCTTCTTCTTCTGCAGAACACAGAAAATAATATTTTGAAGAATTCTGGAGTCCAAACAACATTGTTTTCATTTTTGGGAGAACTATCTTTATAAGGCCGCATTGGAGGTTGGTTGAGGCCAGGTCAGCTTTCACTTACTGGTTGTCTTTCATATTCTGAAAGCATAGAAACTATAAAAAAGTGATTTCTCCTGCTATGAAAGAACCAGACAAACTCCATTTTACCTTGCTGACATCAGATTTTGAAGTGTAAACACAGCAAGCCACCTCTTAGTATTTTCACCATGATATGTGAGCTGAATAGAAGTGTAGAGAGTTTCTTTGGAAATTACCACAGGGATCTTTACTCAATCTGGCAAATAGTCTTTCACTAAAGGAACTAGTCCAAGCAGTGCAGATGAGTCAATAAACAAAAGGCGATGCAGTGCAGAGGTGGTCCGCCCCGGGTTGCTGTGAACTCAACACCAGTCTAGTGGCCTGCACATCAAAGGCAGAAACTGGGACTTTCATCTAGTGCTGAAAATTAATTATTCATAATGAGTTGTAGCTGCCCCCTTCAGCCACTCCTACCTATTACCTCGGCACAGATTCATTTTTATGCGGAAACTACATCTCTTTAAACTCTTTCATTTTGAAGTTCACAAATTAATGCTTCTAGTGTTTTTATATGGCTCATTTACCATATTTGCATTATAGTTTGAGTTTGAGATCAGGTGGCACAGATGCAGTGTTGGGGATGCTACTTCAAAGCTGTAACTGCTTTACATATGTAAAATGCAGCAACAGTGTCAACAATTAAACTGAGAAAAATGACTTCAAACTTTTATGAATTCTAATTGATCTAATAGCATATTTCACAGCTTAGTTGAGAACAGTCATTGTCTACAAAACCCAGTTTTGATAAAATGTGTAGCATTTCACCTTTAAGCTAGTCTTCCAGTCTGACCATCTGAAAAGTGCCCAAAACCCTTTAAAAACCAGGCTGACCAGATTAGAAGACCAACTACGACCAGAATCCAACTTTGTCTGGTGTGAGAATTTGCTACCAACAAAATTGTGTAATATCAAAACTACTGTAACAATTGGATGAAATGTTTATTTGTTTGTTTGTTTGTTTATTTGTTTGTTTGTTTATGTGTGTGTGTTTGTTTATGTATTTATTTATTTTATGTATGTATATATTTATTTATTTGTTTGTTTGTTTATGTGTGTGTGTGTGTGTGTGTGTGTGTTTGTTTATGTATTTATTTATTTATTTTATGTATGTATATATTTATTTATTTTAAACTTTGCAATCAGAGTAGTTTTTATGTGGCACAAAATGGGTTTTAGTTTTGATTATGGTGACCGCATTACATAGCATTTGAACTGATAAAACTGTATAAATTACACACATAAAACTAGACAATGCTATAATTTATATGATGAGACAAAACAAGCTTAGTCAAAAACATGAGCAGAAATATTACATTACTGAGAAAGATATTTGTAATAAATATTGTCATATTTTGTGGAATGATACAAAGTAAGTTGTCCACATGGCCTCTTGTTTAATTTACGCGATCCCTTAGAATGAATCGATTCACTAAAATGAATCACTTCCAAATATTGAGGAATAGAGATTTTCTGATTATTACCTGTTTTCTCAGTGGTAAAGTTGCACGTGCAGTTCCATATTACAAAAATAACAATGAGCTACTAAAAATGTGGGTCACTACTTTAGTGCAAAAAGTTTGATTAAAATAAAATTAGTTAGCAGCGTCACTACTTTTTGTTTGTTACTCCACCACACAGCACAGATGGAGAATCTGTCAGCAAAGAAAACAGGATCAGGTCATATGTCTAAAATACACAGTGCTTCTGCTCTGTCTTGGGCATATTTTGTAGAATGTAAACAGAGCAAGAACTTATTAGGATTACCCAGCCTTCCTCGCTCAGTCGATTACACCAGAGAACTGCCTCACTTTCAGCTCGTCCCCACTTTTCACAAAAACAAACCTGTGTGTGTGTGTGTGTGTGTGTGTGTGTGAAGCCAAGAGAGAGCTTTCAGTTACTGAAGCATCTCCATGTAAACCTGACACTTACTCTGACATGGTTAGTTTCTCCCTGATGATATGCAAATACTTAATGATTGATTCAGCAGGAAGGCTAAATACTTTTTCTTTTTTTTTTGCATGTGGGTGATTGTGGAGAGAATTAAGTTCAGAAACAACTCTTGGAGTTTTCTCTCTTACACTCAAAGCAGTAAATATCTAAGGTTTAAGAAAAGTACCAGCTATATATTTTTAAATATAAAAACGTCTCAGGTTACTTATGTAACCATGGTTCCCTGAGTAGGGAACGACAAACTGCGTCCTCTAGGGGTCGCTATGGGGAACGCCTTGTCGTGACCCGTGTCTGAAGCATACATTGAAAAAACACCAACAACACGTTGGCCGGCGACACTTACCTGTTAGGGCCAGACTCCTGGGCCCGGGGTAGAGCTCAAGGCTTGGAATCATAATGGATTCCTTTAAGGGGATACGACCAAGAACCTAGTATCACACTAAGTCTTGGCCTGTCACACAGGGGCTACCGCTTGCTCTTGCATAAGCTCTGAAAGGAATTGTCTCAACAGACCCCTAGTGGCCACACCCTGTTAAAGTAGGTATCCTAGGATACCTAAGTGGTGCCCAAGGTGCTTAAACCAGCTCAAGAAAGGGCACGAAGCAACAGCGCGAAGCCCTCATCATTCAGGATTTTAGAAAAGAACGCAAAGAACTAGCGTGCGAACTTACCACAATGTGGATTTTAGAAAGTGCACAAAGCCTTCACGTGCACACTTACCATAACATGGATTTTAGGATACCGTTCTAAGGGGGCTCTCGTGGCACTCTGAAAGAGCAGCTCATAGATGGAATGGTGCATACCAAACCCAATATGTTTGAGAATCACCAACTCGATCTAAGATATAAAGCTGGAATGGCTAGCAGTAAATCTCTAGCTGAGGGGGCAAACACCCAGCTCTCAAACGAGAGGGGAGCTCGACCTACCGCATGTTCCAATGCTGGAACAGCTAGCAAAAATTTACTTTGCTGAGGGAGCAACACACCCAGCTCTAAAACGAGAGGGAGGCTCAGACCTACAGCATGTTCCAATACTGGAACTGCCAGCAGTAAAGTTACCTAGCTGAGGGAACACAGACCCACCTCTCAACGAGAGAGGGGGCTCGCCCAGCATGATCATTAGAAATCAGAGGTAAGTGTACTGCAAGCTAGCCAAAAACTCAGTGTTATATTCCCATATTTATCTGCTACAAATTAAAATAAGGTACAACAAGTACCAGTGTTACAACCCACCTTCACTACCTGGGTGAGTTATGTTGCAACAGTTGAAACATTTTAATTTTATGCATTTATTTAATGGTATTATGGTAGCCCTCATCACTACTACAACCCAAACCCATTTCATTTCAAAGAGTTTAATTCCAAAGTATAAAGGGAAAACAAATAATAAATGTCTTAAAGGGGTCATATGATGCAATTTCAATTTCTCCTTTCTCTTTGGAGTGTTACAAGCTCTTGGTGCATAAAGAAGATCTGTAAAGTTGCAAAGACTAAAGTCTCAAATCCAAAGAGATATTCTTTTTAAAATTTAAGAGTTAACCACGCCTACCTAAAACGGCTCGTTCTAACACGCCCCCACATGTCTACGTCACGATGTGCGAAGATTTGCATAACACCGCCCAAATGTTCACACAAAGAAAGAAGGAGTAACTTTTATTCTCGCTGTAGTATAGTTGCTGCCGCCGCCATGTCGTGAAGGCGCTATGTGATTCGTTGTGAAAGCGAAACTACTTTGTTTGGCCTTCCAAAAGAGGACAATATCAGCTTCGTCATGCCTAGAGCTGATGCGTGCTGGTTGCTGAGGGAATACATCAACTTTGCGCT
>NW_015625587.1:688324-710002 GCF_001515625.1 Sinocyclocheilus rhinocerous | reverse complement strand
ATATATATATATATATATAGAATGGATCATACTCACCCACCATGGTTCCCGCACCGGAGCCCCATTCAAGAGGTGACTCAAAGAAGCCTCTAGTCCAGACCATCAGCAAGGTGGTCCCATAGAACCCATAGAACCAACCAAACATATAGGTCCAGCATAGGAGACGGAAATGCAGGAAAATTCCTCGGTCAGGTGGGTCAGGTGGAGAGCTGGTGGTTATAGGGGAACCTCGGTCAGGTGGAGTGCTGGTGGTTATAGGGGGATTAGGAGCTAAGGGCAGATGTAAGACCCCCGAAGGAAACGAGTAGATACTCAAGTATCACTCTGATCCGGACGAAAGCGCTGATGCCTTGTCTGGATCACATCCCTAGGTCTTGCCTACCTCCCTTTGACCCGCGATTCCTTCTAACCCTACCCGCAGGCGGGGGAGGAGCGCGAGTCGCGACACTAGCCTTCTGTGGCCGTCTCTGATCCTACGGACCAGACGGACCAGGACCCCTATGCTGTTCGGGCTTAGACCTGGACCATCGTGAAATGAAGGACTTGAGCGCGCCTGCGCATCGAGAAGAAAGCCCCTCTCTTCCATCCCGATATCTGCCAGGTTCACCCACAGATGTCTCTCAATACCTACTATAGCTGCCATGCTTAGTAGCACAGAGAGTGAGATCTGTGGTGCGGCGAAACTCAGCTACCTCATCAGGCCTTTATCCAGGTCTTCCAGCAGGTCAGCCTAATATGCCTGGAGCACCGCATCGTGTGCAACGAATCAACAGCCTGACCTGCTGCTGCGTATGCCCTGCCATCTAAGCGAGATGGCAAGGAGGGAGTTTTAAGAGAGGACGTCTCACCCATAGAAAGATCTTTTTTCCAGTCGTCTTTTTTTACAGGGGAATCCTCTCATAGTCGTTTCCGCGCATCGCCTCGATGTTGGCATAACTCGTATGCTAGAATCGATGAATGCGTAAGAAAGATAACGCTCAAAACTCACCATACGCAGAGCAGGAGGATTGGGAAGGCTCAGCCTCAGCTTCTTCGCCGTCCTCAGACATCTCCTGCTCTTACCAGGCCGAACCCAGCAGAGCACCGGCCCCCGATCAAACGATGTTAAAGAAATAACATCATCCTCCAGCAGCTTACTCTCGTCCACAGCCGACGAGCGTGAGAGGGAAAACCCCTTTTTAAACTCATCAGCCGGATCCACCTGCGATCCCCACGAGCCCATCCTCCTCCGTGCCTCAGCAGCGGTGGGTCCTGATGGTAGATGGCTGCCCCCCTTTCCTCGAAAAGAGAGACAAACGGGAGCGGAGCTTTTCATTAAAATACGCTCACAATGAACGCGGATTGCCCCCTCAAGGACATCGCGTGCGTGCTCTTTGCCCAAACAAACAACGCAGAGATCGTGTGTGTCATCAGGTGTCAAATAACGACGACGCGGATGCACACACCCTCTAAACGCTTTGCTAGTGCTCGCCATAACGATAGGAATATAGATCGCTCTTACCACGGAAATGCACGCTTCAAACAAAACAGTCATTGAAGACGAAGAAGAGAATGACATGTTCTCCCAGCGCCTATTTATACTATAATCGCACCGGTAGTGATGTCATGGGCTGTTGCCGGCCAACGTGTTGTTGGTATTTTTTCAATGTATGCTTCAGACACGGGTCACGACGAGGCGTTCCCCATAGCGACCCCTAGAGGACGCAGTTCGAAGTTCCCTTGAAAGGGAACTGTTCAGATATTGTAAGAAAATAGTGTGATATTATAAAACATGTTCCCAAAACAAAACAAAACAAAAAAAGTTTTATATGCTTTTGTACCAGTCAAAACACATCATTAAAATATTATTTTAAAAATTTAATCTCATGATTTTTAAATCTAAAACTAACTCTTAAACTCTAAAATGTTTGTAGTTACACACATCAGTTCATCTGTAACAAACAATAATTTATATAAATAAGAAGTTAATCAGTATTTGATGGCTATGTTTAGCATACACAGTCCTTACAGGGATAGTCTAACTTAAAAAAAAAAATCTTTATTTGTGTTCTGCAGAAGAAAGAAAATCATTCAGGTTTGGAAGGACATGAGGGTGAGTAATAGATGACATAACTTTCATTTTTTTGGGTGAACTATCCATTTAACACCACCAAATGACAACTTAAAGGAAACAACATGGCAACACTAAAGCAAATGTCATAAATCACTTTAAAAAAAAACACTAAGACAAAAATGTACGATTAATTCATGTCATGGGAATGTGAAATGTCATATATTCAAGCATAAAAGTGCCTTTTCATTTATGAAAGATGCCAGACAACAGAGAAACATACTATGGACCCACCAGGTTGGTCTTCTTACGCCTTTAATATATAGGGCTATAGTAAGAAAACAAGATAAAAGAAAAGCCCTGAGAATTCCTAAGACAGTTCCTGAATTATTTTATGATTAACAAATAATACTCTGCAATTTATACAGAATGTTAATAAATTACCTTGAAATACCTAGAATGATTGCATTTAAATTACAGCAGGTTTCAAGAGCAAATCTTTGGCAGTGACAAATGAATGACATTAATTTGATTAGTGAGTAATTTGATTATTGTTAGTTACGACACTAATGATGATTATACTTTAGAAGCTGAACAAAAGCAGCAGGGGGAGAAAAAATTAAAAGAACTAGGAGAGAAAAGGGGTGAAACCTGAAAGAGAGAGAATGACATAACAAAAATGTTTTACTGAGCTAAACCGCCATAAAGTAGACGTTGATGTTCCGTAAACATCAAAATGTGAAATCACACAAATGCCATCAGGCTTATCAGAGGTGCATCAGACTGCATCATGCTTCACTCTGAAATTCCTCCAGCTGAAAATATCCACCCTCCAGATGGGAGAGTGAAGCAGATGTGGTTTCTTTATAGCTCTCTCCAACAGACCTTAACAGGAGACCAGGGCTCGGATCTGCTCATCAGAACAGCTGGCTATGGATGAAGGCGTCTGTCACATTTCAAAGCTGGCCAAACAGCAGATGCAGAAGGTCACTGAGGGAGTTTAGGAAAGCCGTAGTGATAATTGTGAAATGTTCATATTCAGTAATGAGAATCTGTATTTGCTGTGCCAGTGAAAGGCTCTGTCACCCTTTAGTACCAACCAGACGTCTATAATATCTGCAGAAAGCTGTCTGCTTGTATTAACGATCAATTCCCCTCATCCAAAGCAAAGTGAGTGCACAACAGACTCTTTCAGTTCTTAAACATACTCCATTTGGACACAACATTTTCCCATTCTTTTTATATTTTATGCTCATTTTATTTCGAATAAATGCTTCTCCGAATGCCTCTCTCACTTGTTCCTCCTTCACCTAGCATG
Organism: Sinocyclocheilus rhinocerous; assembly: GCF_001515625.1. Classification (NCBI taxonomy): domain Eukaryota; kingdom Metazoa; phylum Chordata; class Actinopteri; order Cypriniformes; family Cyprinidae; genus Sinocyclocheilus; species Sinocyclocheilus rhinocerous. Next base: position 706,634 of record NW_015625587.1, on the reverse strand, counting down.
GAACACTATTTCAATAACATGTAGACTCAAACAACTTTAAAATATTGTACAATTTCTCTGTAAGTGTCTCGCAACATATACATAAAGGTGCATATCAACTGTAAACACAACTGGGCTTGACATTGTACTACCATTTAAAAACTGTACTTATTTGATCAAAAATACAGTAAAACACCACTGTTGTAAAATAATACTATTTTAAACAACTCTTTCTTTTTCTTGTAATATATTTTAAAATGTAACTTATTCTTGTGATGAAAAAGCTACATTTTCAGCAGCCATTTCTTCAGTCTTCATTATCACATGATCCTTCAGAAATCTGTGCTCAAGAGACATTTCTTATTATTATCAATGTTGAAAACAGTTGTGCTGCTTAATATTTTTGTGGAAACTATGATACTTTTTTCAGGATTCCTTGATTAGTAGAAAGTTCAAAAAGAACAGGGTTCATTTGAAATAGAAATAGTTTGTAACATTATGCATGTCTTTACTTTTATAGCATCCTTGCTGAATAATATATATTAATTATAAGTATTAATTTCATTACATATTTCTGACCCCAAACTTTTGAATGATAAAATATCTTTCATAGTCATTTACATTAACAGAAAAGAAGAAGAAGCAGAAAAAAGTAGCGTGAATTCAGGATTAATTGAATCTTTTGTTAAACATGCAGTTTCTGATCACATCTTCATTAAGATCTTGATCTGAAAAGAAAAATTGCCATTGCTGTAAGTCTCTTAGATAAGATCATAGTGACTGCTAGATGATAAATGTAAAGGAAATGTAGGGATAGATGAAAGGCCCAAGCTGAGAAGAACATTGAAGGGCGAGGCTGGGTAATCGCCAAATTGCAGTGGCACTGAACCTTGAAAACACTCTCCACCTATAGTCCTGGTGAAGAAAAGACAGTCAAAGATTTATGTCAGTGGTAATGAGGCACCAGGTGTTTCTCATCACACATCACCATCAGCTCCATTTTTGTGCCACCCAACAACGGTAGAGATGGTGCCGGGATGTTTGGAGAGAGGTGGTTTCTACATCAAAAAGAAGAAAGAAGGTGAAATATCTGAACTTTTCTTTTACAAAGCAGTAACTTGAATTTTCAAATGCAAGACAGTTTAGAAGGAAAACAGCTGCAGAAAACATCTTAGGTATTAGAGATGATAGAGATAGCACATGAATAAACAGGGAATTCCAGATAAGCCTGAATGCTGAATCCACACAGGTTTTAGCGCCATCTGTCTTCTCTGGTCTGCACTAAAAACATGAGAAGCATTTAATATCTCCAGCTGCTTCTGCTGAGGCCGAGGTGCAATACAGCAACACAAAGCAATGAGAAGTACTGACTGAACACTCCATGGATTTAGATCTTTTTAAAAGTTTGACAGGTGGTGTGTCCTTTAAAAAATATCAGATCTTTTTACTTCCTTCAAAAACACCAACATTTCAAGTTATTAAGGTGCCTTCACATACAACAATTTCAGCACTTTTTAAAAACCACTTGAAATCAAAATGGGAGTTTGGTGGCTTTTAGTCTATGTGAGTTTGCTTCTATATGCTAATGTACTGCAGAAATTGGACATAATTAACCATTAGTAGATAAACAGGAGTGAAATGATGAATAAGGACTAAAAAATTTATGACACTATATTAAATTCGTTTAAATAACATTTGTTCAGTTATTTTCAGGAAATGTTTCTACAATAGTATGCAGGACCTTTTCTGTTTTTTTTTTTTTTCATTGTATTGACTATGCTCTACCTGAGACCACCCTGTTGTACAAGGGGTATTATTTATGTATTTCTTTATAAAAATTGAACCAATTATGTGAAAAGATAAGGTGTTCTACCTGTCCTTGATGAATTATTCACACTATGTTGTAAAGGCCTGTCATCCCCTGACCATGAAGATTCAGCAGAGCTTTAAGATAGAGGGAGAGTAATGTTAGATGGTACAGCAAATATTTACACAATATAAGCTCAATATAAACTGGGAGGAAAAAATGGAACGCATACATACACACACATTTGCACTAAGCAACCCAAAATCAATAACACAAGACCCCAAGTGAGAGATCTAGATGCAGAGCAAAATTCAGCCAAGCAATACGTAACAAAGGATGTGATCTGTGGGAGTTGGTCAAATTGTCTCTAAGTAACTGGTTACTGGAGCAGTAGAGAAATTCTGCAGAAGGATGGTTTTTAATGCGGGATAAGATAGCAGTCTTTGATTAAGTGTGAATCATGTCATACTGTATATTCAGCCTGTTTCTCACACAAACCTATTGTATGTCTTAATATAACTTAGAATATAGTGCACTAGTTACTTTAATGATACTTTAAATTTCTTTTTTTTTTGAGTATCACAGCCAGACCACATTAAATATGAAGAAACAGAAGATATTGTATTAAGTGTTTCTATTAAAAAATAATAATAATAAATTGAATGCCACAATGATATGCAGGAATTTATTTTGACTATAAAGATATCTATAAAAAAATCTGGTCCCACTTTATATTAAGTGGCCTGAACTACTATGTACTTACATCAAAAATAAGTACAATGTACTTATTGTCTTCATATTGTATTGCAAAACACTTTTGCTGCTATTGAGGTGAGATGTGGGTAAGGTTAGGGACAGGTTTGGTGGTAAGGGTAGGTTTAAGGGTGGGTTCAGGTGTAAGGGATGGGTCAACAGTGTAATTATAAATGTAATTACAGAAATTAATTACAGATGTAATTACATGCAGATATTTTTCAAATATAAGTACAATGTAAAAACATGTATGTACACAATAAGTGCATTGTACTAAATTATTACATGAAATGTAAGTACATAATAGTTAAGACCACTTAATATAAAGTGGGACCAAAAATCTCATTAAAGGTGTTGCTTGTGTTGTGAATAATGACATTTTGTAAATTCAGTCAGTTTCCCACACTGATCTATTGTATGTTTTAATATGGCTTGGAATATAGAGTAATAGTTACTTTTATGTTACTTTTAAGTTTTGTTTTTTTTATGATGATTATGATGATTTTAGAGCCTGACACCATTAAATAAATAAAAAATTGACCATTTTTCAAACATTTTTGTATTAAGTTTTTTGTATTTTTCAAAAAATTTTGTATGAAGTATTTCTATTTAATAATTTTAATTACAGATGTAATTACATGCAGATATTTTTCAAATATAAGTACAATGTAAAAACATGTATGTACACAATAAGTGCATTGTACTAAATTATTACATGAAATGTAAGTACATAATAGTTAAGACCACTTAATATAAAGTGGGACCAAAAATCTCATTAAAGGTGTTGCTTGTGTTGTGAATAATGACATTTTGTAAATTCAGTCAGTTTCCCACACTGATCTATTGTATGTTTTAATATGGCTTGGAATATAGAGTAATAGTTACTTTTATGTTACTTTTAAGTTTTGTTTTTTTTATGATGATTATGATGATTTTAGAGCCTGACACCATTAAATAAATAAAAAATTGACAATTTTTCAAACATTTTTGTATTAAGTTTTTTGTATTTTTCAAAAAATTTTGTATGAAGTATTTCTATTTAATAATTAAAAAAAAGGATTTTAAAGCTATGGTGTGCAGGGCTCTATTTTGTCTATAAAGAGATGAATAAAAGATGTTCTTGTTATTGGGTATTTATACCATGTCATTTTGCTCAATGCAAAGTGTAAAAAAGTCAATGGTGACGTTTTTCAAATCAAGCCGTCAAAGTCGCAGTGCACTGGTGAGCTATGATCTCAGAAACTGACCCCATCAGAGAGCAGAAAATAAGTGCTGTCAATATAGTGTCTGGTTTGTGAACTTTCTGGAGACTGAAATGTACTTTAACTCTAAGCTTCTAGTTCTCTAAAGTCCAGGCAGGAACAGTAATCTTCCTAAAGCAGAGCCAAACAGCTGAGAGGCGTTTCTGTAGGTGTACCTTGCAACTTGTCAAAGAGTGACAGATATGGGGAGTGAGAGAGTGTAATAAAAAAGAGCCTTTTAAATGTGATTGAACATTCCTTCACATCAGCAGGAGAAATCATCAAGTGTCAATTTTCTTGTCCTTGCTCCTTCGCTAACACACTCAGTTGAGCTCGGCTGATATGCTTGCGTTCCGCTCCTCCTTAATCTCATGCATTTTTAAACAGGCACAGCGCCTCATGCCGCAAAGTCATTTACAAAGGCTTCGCCACGTTGTAATGAGAGAGAGTAAAAATGCTTGTTTGACACTCCTCCCCAGGTTTCCCCATTCATTATAAAATAAGACCATGGCAATGATAAAAGAAATATTCAGGACAAGAATGAGGACAGAAAGCCAAACATTTCTCATAGAAAGAAAGAACGCAACTTTATCTTCTTTTGTTGGGTTTATTTCAGGTCTATCACACATATTGTGTCTACTGGACCATAGGCATCATTTATGATGGGGACATTGATTTGGTTTTGTCACCACCAAAGAGTATGAAATGTTTTTACCTGCCTAATTAATATTTATGAGGTAACCCTAATATCACAAGCAGCAAGTCCCCGCCCCCTTCTCTTAAGTGACGACCCTTAAGCTGAATTATCTGTGGCTCTCATCAAACATCTTGTGTAATAGCTCCTTCAGTCTTTCCCACATATAACCACAATATATCGTAAGACACAATAATCCAAAAAGCAAGTTTTTGAGGCAAATCTTAAATATTTAAACAGCTCTACTTATTGTTCTTTCTCTGAGGCGGTGCTACTTTTATACACCCCTTAGCCCTATAAAAAAGAGGGATGAAAATGCTGTTGAACATATTTTACCACATTTAAATTATTAAAATTATCTTAAAAATAGGGATATGTCCAGGTACATTATGCAGATACTCAGCTGACACAACTGCATAACCAAAACTACTGCCTGTTTTTCTAGACCACATAATGAAAAGAATTTTCCTTTGTAGGATTCGTGTTTTTTATAGTGCTTGCAGCCTGTTTGAAAAGGGAACTGTCTGTGTCAGTGTAGACAGCAATGAAACAAAAAAGAGCATTTTCCCAAACTGACCCCTGAAGAAACAAACAACACAGTAGCAAGCTTTAAATAAGCCCACAGTTGCATTGGTGATTAATTCAACGTGTCTATAGTTTATTATTCTTTTTAAAAGTAATGTAATGGGTTCAATACAAGGCAAACTCCACTGTGAGAGCATCTTTGAGGACATGACATGTCTTTCTGTAAAGCACTGTTTACATGGAGCAAACTCCACCCACAAGTTCAACCACCTAAGAGGTGACAAAACATTACCTCTCTTAATGTTGACAAGGTTTTACTGAATAATTATAATAATGTGTAAGTGCTTTAACAAAATACAAGCTTCATACTTTCAAATGTTCAATATTGAAGTAAAAAAAAAATCAAATTCAAAACTATGTTAAATGCCACATAATATTCAGTTTTGTTAAATGACACTTGTCAATAATTCAAATTCAAATAGTTTTGTCATAATTTAAGCTCCATATTTGTCTAAGAGACAGACTGGAATTTAAGACGTTGTTCAGAGATAAACTCCCAATTCAGTGAACTCTTGATTTGTGGTCAGATAATTGAGATCATTGAAAATGTTCCTCCTTTAGTATTCCATGGAAAAAAGAAAACCATATTGGGTTTGAAATGACATGAGTGAACTATTCCTTCAATTTACAACCCAGAACATGCTTTTTTTTTTTTTTTGCATTGAAATATGCATTTACATTTTGACACCACATTATTTTAAGAATGTTGCCACAGCGGCATCACTCGTTACTTTATGCTAAGACGTTTTCTAGCTCTGTCAGATCAGTCTGTCTTATTTAAGGTAACCGGACCAAGAAATTCAATGGATTGTGCAAATGATTCCAATTCTACTAGCCTAGAATTCCTGAAACTATGCCAGCCGGACAACTCAAAGTCAATAACAGCACTAAAAAAGTTGTGAGTATCATTACTGGAGACTATTTTGTTAATCAGTTACATCCCACGCAAGTCTCAACAAATAAAAAATCAGTTTTCAGATCTAGCATGCCATTAAAAGCACAGTATACAGAAGCAGTTGTCTTAATGAGACTTGATATACTCCATGAGAACTATCAAAGGGTCCAACAACAAAACATCAATGCAGAAAATGGAGCCAAGTGAAATGGCTAATAAAGTGATATTAGATCTTGCTCAGAATGGAGACTGGGAATTCAGTTAGAGGTAGCAGCCATTTTAGAAAGCACAACAACAAAACTCCCCAAAGCAGTCTTCCATCTTCATCTGCGCAGCAGAAGAGTCTCCGAGCGTGACAGGTAGCGATGAGGAGACTATCTAAGCCTGCGTCCTAATGAGAGTAGGGAATGAACATTAAGGCTTTAATCTCACCCTGAGAGCCAGAGAAGCATTAGTGGACGTCAGCCATGATGATGGAAAGTAATGGGATGTTTTAATGAAGTGACACAAAGTGATATTAATGGCGTGTTTAGCATGAGAAGTAAAGATAGAAACACATGGTGGCTGTGATTGGCATGAAACTACAGAGCACAGGCATCGATCCAGGAGCACATGAGGGGACCAGGGCGCAAAATCTGTTATTGTTGAGAAATACTTGCTGCTCGCTTTTAACAGATGTTTTTCTGACTGAGTGATGGTCGAATGTAGCATCCCAGCCCAGGGGGGGGGAGGTTTAGATATGACTCATATATGAGATATGACTTCTTAAACTTGCTTCATTTCTCTCTTTTTTAAATATGACACATTGTTTGCATCTACATCTCTGAGTTGTGCACATTTGTGGATGTTTATCTGTGCATTCTGGTGGTGACAGTCTGATGTTAGATTTTTTGACACATCATTAGTGGTCTCGCTGTGGCCAGACCCATCAAAGACCCAGCTGTCTAAAAGAGAACAAATAACAAGCATTGTTTGTGCTACTTCATTCGAAATGCCTCCAGTCACTGCCCAAAAATATGATGGATAGTGCATATTTGAGTTTATGATTTGCTGTGTGCCAAAATCTTTCTGAATCTCTCTCTGTTCTATATATGACAGACAAAACATTGGCATAAGTATAGCTCATATTTATGTTCCTGAAAGTAAAGGTGTTTTGAAATCTTTCTGAATCTTTTTTTGTTCCATACATAAGTAGAAAACAAGCTTAGCTGTAGGCCCAGATGGAATCTGCAGACTTTTCCCATTTTATGCTCTGACTTTGGGGGAAAATACAGGATTCTGTAGAACAGATTATAGGGTAGTAAAACGTGTTAAATGGAGCTGAGAGGACAACACACTTGTTGCTTACTGAAGCCACATAATACTGTGTCCTAACCAGACGGACAATCTGAGAGCAAATTAGCCAGAATACTTTTTTTAAAAATGCATATGGATGAGGCAGAGGATATGTAGAGAACTTATCATAATCACAGTGCATTTACTTACAGGTGTGAGACTCAAAATGTCCCATTCACACAGTGCCATACAGTAGTGTCTCGAAAACTGTATGAACGTGCAATGGGAGTCAAGCCCGTAATACTTACCAGTAACCATAGCGACAGCAGTCACCAAAGTAATATCAAAGATGACAATGTACAAAAAACTGAAGAGTCTTATCACTTTTTGACATGACAAGAGTTCAGTCGAGCTGCGAGTTCATCTGTCAAATCTTCATTATCTGACAGTAGCTTTTATGTTTGGGTGGAGAGCGGAGCATTTGTGTCGCCCATAGAACACAAAACTGATGGAAGCAGCTCCGGTAGAGAACAGTGACAGGATCTGAACCTTCAGATGACACACAGCTCATATCTGCGTCTCTGTAACTTTACGAAACCACACCTGAAAACCCACAACACAGGCTAGACACGCATTTGTGCAGCAGAGCATCTCTCTCGCACTGTTTGCAGTGACAGACAACTATTTGTCCAGTCCTGTGCTGTTCACAGAGCACGGGTTTTTCCCGAGAATGTGGTTGTGAGTCCTGAAAATTTGCAGGTGTGAGTTAGGTTGTAGAATGCGGTTGTCACTCCCATAAATAACTGTACTATGGGTATATATATATATATCCTGGCATTCAAAAGAGAAATTCCATTTTTCTGAAGAGCACACAAGCAAATGCACTTCACTTGACTTCTTACTCACCCCAGTTTTGTGCCAAAAGGTAACTGTCCTACTTCACATGCATATAGTTATTCGATGTTGACTGCACTGCTTGAATCTGCAATGCCATGGATGGCGAAAATAATTACAGTTTACCCGAGTTGTGACCTTGCTGTCTGAATTAAATACAGTAGGATAAAAGACTGTGTACTGCAAAACCACAGTAAGAAAAAAGTATTTGCATTGAGTTGACTTTGCAGGCTGCACACAAACCCAAACAAATCCGGCACGATTTTTCTAGTCAAATTCATGAGCAAATGACTCTGTGTTTATGAACCGGTTCTTTTTAGTGAATCAAAAACGTACCTCGCAGCCAGTGTAGTCTCATTCACAAACAAGTGACTCTTTTGAGTCAGATCTCTTATTGAATAATTCAAACAAAGAACTCTACGGTGTTTGGATTTCAGTTATGATTATTTAAATATAGGTATAACCCATATAATAATAATATACATTATGCTTTCACCATTTTGTCTTTATGAACACAGTGACAACTCAATATAAATGAAGTCAGCTAATACATAAAACTCCAATGACCTTGCATGTATTTCCATTTCAGCAATTCCTCCCCACCCCTTCATAGAATGCATCTCATTGGTAAGAGTGAAAAATGTTTCCCACACCCCAACACTTTCTCATCTGCACTCATGTTTATAGTTACAGTAAGCATGCATTGCTCTCTCACCGGCGTGCGCGTAACACGCCTCGTGTGATAAGGCATACGTGCAGGAGACAAGCTGCTTCAGAATGGATATATATGAATACATGCATCTTTGTATTAACATGTGCAAGCTTATTTGTCTCCAGAGGAGGCGGTGTGGGAATTTCACAGGAGAGAAGCCAAGTGGGGAGGGAACAAGTGCTAGCGATAGTCTCCCCCGCAGTCTCTGACAAGTTCATTTGTATATAATTACTTACACTACCCGCACACGAGAACAGACATTTGTCACCGTCAAGCATGACGCTTGGATTTCCGGCAGAGACGAATGCGCCTGAAGTCTCTTTAGTTGTAGTTATTAATCCCTCACTTGGTCTCATTTTAGCACAGCTAAACCTTAGTAATAAGGCCATGGGTCTTAACACGCAATTTATCAGGGGCCGACTTCAGTGGTCCCCACTTCAGGTTCAAGATCCTGCATAGACTTGAATTTACAAAGCTATATTAATCTAAAACTGAAAGAGACTTGCCTGATCAGACCATGCAAATGCATTGTGTTTGTGCGCAAAGAGGTTTGCTTGACTTTTGTGATGGGCATAAATAGATATTAAGTTAGCATTTGATGACTTTTTGGTGGAACTAATATTCGCCTTGAACAGAGACTCTGGTTGAGTGCCTGCTGTTTTACATTTTAAGAGTTGTCATTATTCCACCTAGCAATCCATTAAAGTTTCTCTGAGAAGTTTTCCTCTCAATTTGCAGAACATTTCAACCTTACAGCGCAAAGAAAGGACATTAACATACAAATATTTGAAGTATAATTGTATTTATTCATGTGGAAATAACAGGCTAAAAATAACTCTTCTACCTTTGATCCGAACTTTGATATATAACACAGAATTGACCGTAATGGAGATTTTACAGCTTTGGGATACTCGATTCCAAATTGACCATTTAAAAGGGGGTTTTGAGTGCAGTCATCTTGTCTGTTCTACTATCTCCCTGCCAAATGCGTTTTTCTTTTTGAAAAGATAATGATGGATACTGTCTCACTATCTCAATCCCCATATGAATAACCACTAGCAGCAGCACTTAGATTCAATGGGTGCACAATTCCCGTTGATGACTGATGTATTTGGATCATTTAGGAGAGTGCTTTTTGAGTGTTCACCAGATTTGATGGCTCACTTCTTTGAGACTTCGCTAAGCTCTCTAAAACTGTACGTTTAGTTGGACTATTGACTCATCATTAAGGAAATCAATTCATAATGGACATTATTCTTCGGCTCTGGAGCTGTGTGATTATTCATGCAGTGAAGTAATTTTAAGCTATTTTACTTTAATGGTGCTGTGAACTTTTCTGAACTATATAGTGATGCAGTTTGAGCCTGCTGAGAAGATCAGCATGCATGTAGCTCATCACATTGTGTTTTGGATATTGTTGTCCCCAAGGGTTTGACTTAACTAGCGGTATTTCCCTGATAAGTCAGCACCACCACACTGGATGACCAGTTTTGCTAGTGAACAGCAGGGTCAGTTGGCTCCCTTTCAATGAATGAGTGTAAAATCGAAATTTGAATTGACATCTCTCTATCTATCTTGCTGTAAAGGCCTATTCACACCAAGAACTATAAAGATAACTTTAATGATCACTATATTATCAATAACACCAACTCACAATAACATTCTGATTATTATAAGCATGTACTGCAGTTATGTCATCTGCGGCTTTAAGTGCATGTGCTCTGAAAAACAACATGTTTTTCAGACATGACAATAAAAAATGTTCTGAAAGTGATTCCAACGATACCGTTCCTCTGTTGCTTTATTGTTATAGTTGTGGTGTGGATTTTCCTATTTTCATAGAATTGGAATGATTATTAAAACTTTGTAGTTGTTGTTGTAGTTATTGTTGGTATAAACAGGCTTCAAGGCCTAGAAACTTTCAAACTTGAAAGCTTTTATTTTTCTCAAAATTAAAAAAAAAAAAGTTCATTCATTTCATTCACATTCAAATCAATTCAAATGTTATTCAAATTCAGGAATTCCCAGTTGTTTTTTGCATGGTGCTCAATACTCATGAACCAGCCAGACCATCACAAACTCACCGACCAACATAAACTGTAAGAAATGCTGGTTTAAGATGGTCTTTTTAGCAGTCCATTTTGTTTGCTACCAATCAGACAAGTTAATTCAATCTGTCTGATCTTATCCAGATAGTGTCTGGACAAAATGACTTCATATTCGATTACATAATGTATCTTTTCCTGTACTGTCACAGCTATCTTGTTGTATTTGGGGATGTGGAGTAAATTCAGGAGGTTCATGCTAGTCAGCATGACAAGATTATTTACAGGCATATAAGAGGGGTACACAAGAGACATCCTCCCTAGCCAAAGGTGCTTCTTTGAAGAAGGTTTTCTGCACGAGTAAATCATCTGAGACTGCTTACCCAGTCCCAGGTAACTAATTTTACTCTTGGTGGGTGTTATTGAGTGCAAATTGTTTACATTAAGCACTGCTTGCTGTGACACCATCTGAATATCAGTGTTACCTGTTGGAGAAGCTAAAGATAGAACAACATAAAAAGGCACGAAAACGACTCCACGAGTGTCAGTTGCTAGACTGAATTGGAGTGATTTGCAATTCAGTGTTGCAAGCATAGTTCAGCTTTGAGATAACTTATGTTAAGTAATTCAACAGCAGTATAAAAGATTAACAAACAGGTAACAGCTGGCTTTTAGCTATCAGCGGCATTCCTGTGAAGCAAAAATTAACCCCCTTCCCGTTGAACATGAGCCAGAGATACAGAGGAAGACATCCAAATCATAAAGGACTAAATTAGCTTTTCAAGTCTACGGAAAAGAGAGCAGATCTTCTCTACTTCATTAATTTGACGCACCCCTATCAGGCCCTGTTCAGAGGAGGCAGCACATGCTGGTGTGTTAATGTGACGGTAAGTGATGCTGAAGCGGCTGTAGCAATCAGTGTAGTGCAGTGATCTCTGACGAGAGAGCCATTGGCGAAGCTTCAAAGAGTATCCATTAGCCTCCCTTTAATGAAACATGTTCGTTAATGATAGCTATCTTTCTCATTCTCGACTCCTCAGAGAAAATGCAGGAGAGAGTTTGGAACTTGTGAAAATATTTAACACGTGTGGCAGGGTGCAGGAAGGGACTTGCAATACCCTCCAGTATCTCACCTGCTTACATGTTCTTTGAAAAGGTTGCAGTGATTGTCTTTTGGAGAGGTGTACAGTATGGGGCAGTGTCATGGGCGACTGCGTGCTGCTAATGCTCTTAGTGTTTTATCATCAAATCGCCTAAATTACACCATGAGTAGCATGTAGAGGCCAAAATGAGACAGTAGATATGGACAACCACAGTCGTGTGACCATGTGTTCATGCCCATAGATTTTTAGAGGAGGTACATATGGAAGCTCATTTGCACCTCAAAGTAAAAAAATTTAAATTGTGATTGTTTAAGTCTGAGATGAAGTTTAAAAGAAGAAATAAAGTTGCAATTGTGACACATAAAGTTGCATTTTTGAGAAACAGTAAGTATTTTTAATTGCTGTATGGTCCTAGTATGATATTACTCTAAATGCATGAACTTGAAGTGAGATACATACACTAGCGTTCAAAGATGCGTATAGATATGTACAGTACTGGTCAAAGGTTTGGGGTCAGTAAGATTTTTCTTTTTTTTTTTTTAAGAAATGAATTCTTTTGTTCAGCACGGATGCATTATATTGATCAGAAGTTATAGAAAATACTTTTACATTGTTGCACAAAAATCCATTTCAAATGCTGTTCTTTTGAACTTTCTATTTAAAGAATCCTGAAAAGAAGAAGAAAAAAAGTCTTCCAAAAAAATAAATAAAATAAAGTAGCGCAACTGTTTTCAACATTGACAATAATGTTTCTTGAGCACCAAATCAGCATATTAGAATGATTTCTGAAGGATTATGTGACACTGAAAACTAGAGTAATGGCTGCTGAAAATGTAATTACATTGAAATATATTAAAATAGAAATCAGTTTTTTATTGTAATCATAGTTCAGAATCAGAATCAGAATCAGAATGAGCTTTATTGCCAGGTATGTTTACACATACGAGGAATTTTTTTTCGTGACAGAAGCTTCCACAGTGTAACAGCATGACAGCGACAGAACAAAAAAACACAGATAATAAAAAAAATAAATTAATGTATAACTGTTTCAGCAGCTCCTGTGACAGGTTGAACTTCCTCAGCTGGCAAAGGAAGTACAATATTAATTATAATTAATTATAATATAAATAATTTACAATATTACTGTTTTTACTGTATTTTTGATCTTATGAATGCAGCCCTGTTGAACATAAAACACTTCTTTCAAATGCATTTGAACAGAAGTGTACCTAATTGAGAAGCTCCTTATGAATAATTTTTAATAGGTGACTGCACAATAAATTACTCAATCGTGGTCAGATGTGTTTCAATAAACTTCAGTGACCTTGACTAAAAGTGGTACAACAGTTCACATCAAAGTAATGGTGCATTGTATAATCAAATTGCGTGTCACTGAGAATATTAGCCTAGGTGTGTTGTTGTCAAAACAACGTGAATTAATTTATTCAACAGCACCTGATCACTCAACAACATTATATCAACCAGTTCAGGGACCAATTTACCAGAACAAGACAAGATCAAGCCCCAAACACATTCTGTTACACAGTTTTGTTTCACTTTTCAAACAACTCTCAACATCATCATCCAATGCTTTGTAAACTTATATATTTACATATGACTTATTCACAGCCATATCTGTATGTGTTAACAGACTTTGAGATCTGATATATTGAGAGCAGGTGCAAATTACATTCCTGCATTTATAATAGTACGTAATCTCAATGCGAGGTGAGAGACTATCTTGCATTTGGTGCAAATATGACTGATATTAAAGGGATCATTAGTAATAAAAATATTTTTTTTGACATTCGTGGTGAGGTAAAGGGATATCAGATGCCATCGCTCAAGGCATAGACGTAGATTTGAAGGAGGACTTTGACTTTTAATGACACATGAAATCCGCTAATATATTCTAGCTAAGATGTAAAGTACAACAAAACTTTTGCTTTCGCTGAGCATAAACAACTGAACTTATCTAACATAAATCAAAATGAACATTAGCATAATGCTATATCTGTTCAGTATGTCAGATCCCATAGCAACACATTCTGTGAACTGCTCCACGTTTGTGCTTTTCCTCATATATGAGCCGACCAAAAGGTTAAGATTTTGAAATGTTTAAGTCTGTGTGCTCTTGTAATGTCATCAGCCATGTGCCATTATGTCAGTATTAATGACTCTTGAGTCATATTTTTTCACATGGCATTTTTGGCTCAGAAGATTGGCTCAGAACTAGAACTGAATGATTATGAGAATATATTGTTTTGTTTTTAGGGAGTTCTGTGCCAGATGAGCAACTGCCATTGAGATGAACAATAATGTTAACAGTTGGCTTTAACCAGGTATTATATTTAATTAGATATTATAGGCTGTGGTTCAAAGGGATACTTTTCATCAGTTTTGCTCTTAATATGTCTGATGAAGTGTTGTTTCTAGTCAATGAAGGTGCTTGGGCTGTTCATTGTATTTTATTTATTAATAGATACCTGATTTGGTTGAGAGCACATTTTTAGGGCGTATGGTTGCCGTATATGAATAATAGCATTGACTGTTCTACATTATATTTTTTATATTTGTGCAACAATCATCCCCTGAAAGGCTTGTTACCAACCTGCTGTTCTTAGGGTCTGTAAACAGACCTCATGCTGCAAGAAATTGTGCTGAAAATGAATCTGATTTACACTTTTAAAACTAAAGGTTCTTTATGGCCATTTATAGTTCTGTGAAGAACCTTCAACATCAATGGAACCACCTTTCCATTGCACAAAAGGTTCTTTAGCATGGAAAAAGGTTCTTTAGATAATTCACATGTTCTTCACACTGAAGGGGGAAAATGATCTTTTAAGAACTGTTCACTGAAAGATTCTTTGGGGAACCCAAAATGGTTCTTCTATTCAAAAACCCCCCATTGAAACCTTTATTTTTAAGAGTATGTGGTTCTGCAGCAGTCTTGAGTATAGTCTTTAGAGAATGCGCTATGCTTGGCAAGTGTGTTGTTCACTACTGTGTGTAATCTAGTGGGTAGTCTTTTATGCTGAAATCTCCACCTCACTCCACCTGTACAGTCATCTAGAAAAACACTGAGCCGTTTCTAAAAACATATTTCACTTACAGAGTGGCTGAAACAGACCTCGCCCCTGCTTCATTGTTTTAACTCGCTATAAGAGTCATCTGTGTCACTTGACTGTGGCCTTTAAAAGGGCATTAGCTGCAAAACAGCCCCAAAATGCTCCAGTGGAGTGGATAGGTCTTTCACTAAAGCCCTAGGGAATAGCAGGGCTAAAACCTCTGCATGTGCTGTAGTGGTCAGATAGAAAGCAGGACCACGTAAACTTGATTTCTGGCTCTCTTGCTCCCCCTGCTGAAAGTTACATGTACCGCCGCTGAGTGAAAACAGCAGATTTTCAGATAAGGTTAAGGAACCTTTTGATTTCAGGAGGGAAATTGATGGCGGTCGTTAAATAAGCTATTATCATTAAAGCAAGCAAAGTGGCCTATTGCATGAAGCTCTGTCGCAAGTGTGCAAGAAGATGTAGCCAAAGATTTAAGATTATTTGTATAATATTGTGTAGGAAATATATACATTTTAGATACATTAAATATTTTAGATTCATTCATTATAGATTTTTGTATTTGCTAATGGAAGATTGTTAATGTCTGGTTATGTTCTGCAAAGCATAGGGAAAAGAAAGATACAACAGAAGCACAGATATGCAGCAAGCTCAAGAAAGAACGAATGAGAGAGAGAGAGAGAGAGAGAGAGAGAGCTAAGACAGGCTCTGTCTGATCGTAAGACATGGTCATTTCCCATTTTCCTCTCAAATGATCCATGTTATGACCTACTGTCCTCGTTCCAGCTCTGCTCTGGCTTGGATCTTATGACTGTAAAAGGAAACAGCATTTACAAAGCAAGCTTTGCGAGCCTTTTATTGCAAATAGCATCATCAGAGAAGTCAAAAGTGCCAGACCTAAGACCTTTTCCTCCACCTGTTGCAAAGCTTTGTTGCCTCCTTCACTATACAATAAATGCCTGTTACCTCTTTTCTCATCCTACAGAGATGAAACAATATGATCGACATAAGTACCACCTACTTACCGATGGCACTGCTTTGTGTCTGCCCACTACACAATCGATGTTCATGAAATTCTCAGCATTACAGGGCTCATGCTGGGGGAAGTGAGCATTGAGGCCATTGTTCAGTGTGTGGGTGCATGGCTTGGCAGCGCTGACTACTTTGTCTCTTTGTTTGGCAGGCTGTGACTTTCGCTTCAATGAGCTTATGCCGAAGCTGAGCTGCTCTGCTCAGAAAGTGATAGCGAAAGAAGGGAAGTAAAAGATGGAAAGAGAGAGAGATGAAATGAATCTATAGATGAAAGAGAGGATCTTAAAGGAAACGGTCACTGCTGTAAATAAGCTTCTGAGGAGCTCAATTCAAGGTCAGGGAACGTTGCTCTGATGCTACTTATAGTAAAGAGACAAGCACACAAAATATTATCTTTCATTTCTTCATTTTGTGAATTAAATGCTGGTGTGATGGGTTGTCCCCAACAGGCTGCTTTATTAGTGTAACCAGCAAAACTATCTTTGAACTATAGTGGAAATTCACACAGGTGTAACCTAGAGTTTTGAAGAAACACCAAGGTCATGGGTTTGATTCCCGAGGATTATATGAATTGGGAAAAAAATATAGATACTTTGCATGCATTGTAAGTCGCTTTAAATAAAAGCACCACCCAAATGCTTAACTGTACAGTAAATGTAAATCTTAGCATGCATATGCATGGTAGTTAGGCTATTTCTCAGACAAGATTCTGTATATTGTTGTATTTTCTTATAACATATGATAAATACTCTTAAATATAGAGGTTCCATAGAGGAATCATTGTTGGGTTCCCCAAAGAACCATTTTTATCTTAGTGTTTTTTCACTATAAAGCACTAAAAAGCAGTTTGTGCAATGGAAGGGTTCATGGGTGTTAAAGGTTCTTAATGGAACCATTAAATAAAGAAGGTCACATTGAGCAAGTCACTAGTATGTTTTTAAATCATCTAGATTGCATAATCATCTTTATATGACGATAGAGATACAGATTGTTTAAAATTTGTATGGCTTCATATATAATTAAATTATATGTTTTTCTTACCCCATTGGCATTTTTCTTTCATTTTTTGTCTTAATAATCCTCTTTGAATTTTAGAGATTTATGCTTAAGACAAAGAGATTTTAGTAGATTTATGCTTGACAAATAAAAACAATTTGCCAATGGGGTAAGAAAAATATCATGCAATTTTGCTTCCCAAGTAAATGTTTCTTGTTTTAAGGATGCTTTAATAATTATACAGCAAAACAAGACAAAAAATACTTAAGAAAATGTTGTTTTACAGTGAATACTGTGGAGCAGAAATAATTTGCTCCATTAAACCAGTGACAGTATCTCACTCTGTCTACAGCTTCCCACAGAATTCAAGACTTCTGTTTGACAGCATATTTTAATGCTTTTATGTGCTGTATGATGACTTCCAGATGACAGAGCAAACTGGGCCGTTGGGAGAGTTATGTGCTTAGTTGTGTAATATGGCATAACATTGCAGCATATACAGTGTTGCTAAAAAAAAATAAAAAAAATCTCAGTTTATTGCACAATGAAGTGATTTGATTATGCATGCCATCAGACTCTGTTAAACCCAGCAGTTATTTTCCAAAGTCTCGTCTCAGTCTTGGCTCTAATAATGGACAAGAACTGCAGCTGGGGTTGGTCAGCACATTTTGGCTTTCATTATTACAAGTTTAGCTTTACCCCCTCACAGGAAATGAGAAACTCTCATTGCATGTGATGATCTCAGCTCATAAAATATAGAGGACAGGGATAAAGGGTTTACTGAGGTATGGCTATTTCATGGAGATAAGAACAACAGCTCATCATCCTGTGTCAGTTCTACCCACAGGTATATAGCAAACTTTCCCTCAGCCTCAGACACTGAACACCCACTGGCATGATTTCAGGCACTGTGTATATGAGAATTAGAAGTGTCTACCAACATGGCTCTGCTCTGGATCATTTGCATATCCAATGCGGAGTTGGATGCTTAATTATTCACATTAGTGGGGACTGTTGGGACGGATGGCTGGTTGTGACATCAATATAGTAATGGCTTAGATCATGAATAATAATTAGAATGTACATGATTTTTACTAATACATAAATAATCCATGTGATGTATTAATCTGGATATCAGATCTGGCGAATTTGCTCATTGACTAGTAAAAACAGAAACATGGTTAGAGTTATTGATATTACATTATATTCTAGTATATATATATATATA
>NW_015625587.1:670409-688030 GCF_001515625.1 Sinocyclocheilus rhinocerous | reverse complement strand
ATATATATATATATATATATATATATATATATAAATGTAATGTATGCGCCTCATACTATGTATATATGTACATATATATTAGAATATAATGTAATATAAACTTAAAATATAAATATAAGTTCTTGTTACACAGTGATTCAGATTGATGGAAGCAATTCATTTGATCTGATTGAAATTTAATTTTAAAACTTGATTCCCACATATGCTATTCGTCTGGGATTTTTTTGATCAATGAATAAATGTTATATAGGGATAGGGATAGTTCACCAAAAAATGAAAATTCTGACATTTACTCGCCATTCGTGTCTTTCCAAACCTGTATGACTTTCTTCTGTGGAACATAAAAGGTGTGTTGAATGTGTGTGTTTTTCTCCATACACTGGAAGTCAATGGTAACCAATACAGTTTGGTTACCAACATTTTTCAAAAAGTCTGAATAATGACAGAAATGTCATTTTTTTGAGTGAACTGTCCCTTTAAGAATGATTCATTGGTCTGGTGGATATGTTTTCACCTTGATTGTAATCCACTATTATAAGATAATCTATTTGATTATTACTTTTATGCACCGCACCTACACAGAAGTGGATGTCACATTTGTTAGCATATTGCTTTGTGATTTAAATAAATAAAATATGCTGTTGATATTAACAAGCTGACATCACAACAGCCACAAGACAATTGTTTCAGCTTAGCTTTTGTTCCTGTTCCCTGTTTTCTCTGCATATGGAAGACAAAAGTGTTTTGTTGTCATGTTGACTACATGTATCTCCTTCTCCACAGCCGAACAACAGATATGGCTGCTTGCCCAGCCGGCAACAAATCCAGGAGAATAGAGAGGGTTCTCCTGAGGGCTGTAATGTAATTGCCATTTCGAAGTTTACTCTCGCATCCGTTTATAACCACCTGAGTCAGCAGCTGTCAGCATTAATTCCACATTCATCTCGGCCCTTTTGTTTTCATGTTGAAACCAAGGTTGAGGGGGTTGGCAACTGGAGTTCTCCTGACTAATTGTGCTTGTTTAAGTCAAGATGCTTAAGAATAAACTATTGAAAAGAAATGCAGTCGCATTATGTAACATTTTGTTTTCTGTAATGAGTTTCCTTTAATGAGTATGCTTAAAAGTTAGGTGAGCTTGTTAGTTGGAAGTTCGAATACAAGACTTGATTAAACAAGGTCTTTACTACCGATTTGCTCAAAGCGGTAACTAAAGTAATTCCGAAGCCTTTTTATTATGCACATGAAAGCAAAAAGCAGGGAATGCAGCTACAAATTCTTTCCCATATCAAACAAGGCTCATTTTGTCCGTGTTTATGATTAGCTTTTATCCTCTAACAAGTGCCAAAATGGCTAACAACATGTAATCTCCAGTGATATGTTTACTCTCCTCCTCTGCCCCTCTCTAACATTCGCAATTACCGTAACACCCCCAGAACACACAAAAGCCCCAGCCAACTGCACAATAAAAGAGATATCATCTCCATCTCACGCGCCGTCTCTACATTGTACTGTGCAACATTGTGGAGGGAGGCCAAAGCTGGAGGATGCATTACCTGTTTGGCTCATGTTACGCTGGCCCATGGAGAGCCACGAATCAAGATTAAGTCACATTTGCATTTTAATATGCTATTCGGCACAGCGACTTTCCTGTTCTTTCCTATTTTGTGCTTGTTTAATGGTCTTCCGTGAACCGAATGCACAAGTTTATAATAAACAGAGGACTTCATTATGTAAATGCAGGGTCTGCATTACACCACAGAGTGGTTAAAATGTCTCTGGGGATGGACTGTAAAATATGTCCCGTGAAATTCCACATCAAACAGGGGTGCGGAAAAGCCAGGTTGACATTATTATTGGATTAGATGGAATAGCAGGCTTGCTGACATAAATTAGGCGCTGCATGGGATTTCAGGAAGGGGGAATGCTATGAAATCAGAGATATTTGTGTTTGTATTATTGGTCATGATTGGGTGGCAGAGGATGAAATATTACCATGCGCCTGCATGTGTACTTTGAAAATGCATTTTGTATTCATAACGTGTCATTGAGTCACTTTTGGAAACGTTGCCTTTTTAATGTTGCCTACATATCAGTCAGCCGGTGGCATGCAGGACTTTTTTTTTTTACTCCTAGGATTTATTGCTCTGAACAGAATGATAATATAATAAACAGAGGACTTCATTATGTAAATGCAGGGTCTGCATTACACCACAGAGTGGTTAAAATGTCTCTGGGGATGGACTGTAAAATATGTCCCGTGAAATTCCACATCAAACAGGGGTGCGGAAAAGCCAGGTTGACATTATTATTGGATTAGATGGAATAGCAGGCTTGCTGACATAAATTAGGCGCTGCATGGGATTTCAGGAAGGGGGAATGCTATGAAATCAGAGATATTTGTGTTTGTATTATTGGTCATGATTGGGTGGCAGAGGATGAAATATTACCATGCGCCTGCATGTGTACTTTGAAAATGCATTTTGTATTCATAACATGTCATTGAGTCACTTTTGGAAACGTTGCCTTTTTAATGTTGCCTACATATCAGTCAGCCGGTGGCATGCAGGACTTTTTTTTTTTACTCCTAGGATTTATTGGTCTGAAGAGAATGATAATTAGACCTGTAATTGGCATTTACATCCAGGCACATTACCCAGTCCCCTTTGGGAAATATCTTACAAGTTCAAAACAAAGAAGAATTCAATTTTCCTTTTGTTATGACCTTGTATGTGTCATCAATTATGTTACATTTCTAGCTACAAAATATAAAATATTGCTAGGGTCTTGAAGAGAAACTAAACAAATGTTACTTGCACATGAATGTGCGACTTGTTGATTAAAATCATTCATATTTAATTGACCGCAGCGTGGAGGAATCCGACATTTGTCAATGCTATATGTTCTACTGTCTGCTTTGCAGCATAAATATCTCATATTTTGTTTATGAAACATCTGCTCTGTTTATGCACTCCATGACTCTTCATATTTGGGTTTGTGTTGCAACAGAAAGTAATTGGAGGTGGAGAAGGGTTTGCATGACTCCCACGTCTTTATACTGAATTGAAAATGAAACCTTTAAAAATAAAATGTGACCTCAAAACCATCTAAGTGTTTACTTGAAACCATCTCAGTGGAGTCGTGGTTTTGATGTTTGCTCTGGATGTGCAGATGATAACTTTTTTTATTTTTGCAAGAATCAATCCTTTTACATTTTTATTATTTGTGTGTAAGTTTCTCAAAGTTTTTCAGTTTTCTCTGTTGATCACAAATTCGGCTATAGATATACTACTATAAAACCATGTTTATCATAAAGTTCCATAATAAATATTTTTTTTTTTTTTCTGTGAGAATTCTTTACATTTTTGCAAATGTACATATTCATAGAGCATCTAATTTCTGTCTGGACAGAGAATTTCATCCACATCATCACATAAGCTATGGATTCAAGGAACGAAAAGTGTGAATGTTGAGTCCAAGCCTGGCACTCATGCATCTCAGTATCTCTGTAGGCCTCTTTTATTGCTTAGAGAAGAGTTTTCATAGAAGTTGTGGTTGAACACTTTCCATCTCCACGAGGAGAACTATACAACTAGATACAGAAACAGAGAAGTAGCTACACCATCACAAAATGTGGGTGATTTTCAAACTTCTCACGCACCAGCTCAGCATGGTGGAATTGGACCAAAACCTGCCCCAGGTGTCTCAGCTCTTCTTCTGGAGAAGGTTTTCTATAACAAAAGGGAATTAACAATTTTCTTGTTCTTTTATGTATGTTTTCTTCTTCTTCCTTATGTGTATAAACAGGGGTTAAAATAATGTGAACACCCATTATTATAGGGGTTAATGTAATTTGTGTAGACTACAGTGAAAAAACAAACATTGCAATTATCTTTTTTTTATTTTGTCTACCCTGACAGCGGCACCTTGCTCAAAAAAAAAAAAAAAAGGTCAGTTGTTGGAGATATGCGAGCAAAAAATTATAGATCAAAGAAAATGCATAATAGAAAGCGCAAAAGGTTGCACTGAAAAGGCCAGTACACACAAAAAAAAAAAAAATGGGCCCGTCTAAGGCATGAAACTCCAGGGCTGAAAATGAGTCCCACTCCGGCCCTGTATATAATGTTTTACTTAGCCACAGCTGGGCTAGAACTCTTAACTATCGTCATGATACTGAAGTGGCTTGTGGGCTATGCTGATGGCATCTGGAAAGCTCTTTTGCATGCTGTTTTGCAATTCCTTGTTGAATTCAACATCACACTACAGGGTGGCATCCTCTGCAATACCGCTGTACTCCACCCAAAATGTCATATTTCACGATTCATATTTCCCATGTGTTCAGATCGATTCAACGCCCACAATATAGCCTACAACTCATATGAAGTGAAAAATATACAAATGAATTATGAAGCTATCATCTTTGAGCAATAGCTTGAAGCAGAGGCGGATCATGTGGTGATTTGCGATTTCAACATTAGAAAAACATTTACTCCATGTGATGACATGGTAATCTTGTGTATTTATAGTTCAATTTAACATTCATCATTTCTCTGTATCTTTAATCTCTTCTGTTTCATTTTATATCAAGATAGAAAGCATAATTATTTTTTATTGCTATGTTTTTTGTCTTCATCATATACACATTTAACTCTATCCTGCAGACAGTGATGATAGAACACAACTCATTTTAGCAGCATTACATTTAGGGTTTAGTTTTTCAATGCCATTTACGTCTAAAACAAAGCTGAACAAGTTGTGTCACAAGCATAGTGGGTTTCTTTGGCTTCTTGTGGTTTTGGGTTTGTCTTCTAGGATGCAATTTGGTTCCTCCTCTTCACTTGTGATCGATTCCTTCAGTGCTCCAGAGACCTGTAAGGAGGGCTGTTCATTTTTTTTTTAAAACTGCTTCTGAAGCAGCAGAAAGACTGATTTAAGTGTTTAAAAGACAGATGGAAATCTCTGTAGCTCTCTCACTCCTTCTCATTCTCTGTCCAAGCTCAGGCCAATCTCTTCTCTCTACTGCTTAAGATAAGTTGTACGCTAGTGATTTGTCTCTGTCCATGGCACCTGCCTCATTAATCCTGCTAGATGTTAAGGGACAGCTTAACCTATGCTGCTTGTTGACGAGAGCATTTGTCAACATTGAATAGCATCGTCCGCTGACACACCAGCAATCTGTACAACCAAAAGCAGGGAGCGGCAATAGAAGATGAGCCTAAACAAATGTCACATACATCTTAATGTCTGTAGGACAGCTTCATCGGTCATAGTCAGTGCATTATATAAGAACAAACAACTAAGATAACCTCAATGAAAAACTGGTAACTGGCAGAAGGCTACATTATTTTGGAAAAACTTTCTTAAGAAAGGAAGCTTGTTTCTGTCTCAGAGAAAAATAAATTGCTTCTGCATAAATCATATATTGCTTTTGGAACTATTTCTTTTAAGTTTGTCTTTAGATCTTACAATTGTGGCTATATAAATATATCTCACAAATGTGAATTCATACTTTATTTTTCACAATTGCGACATTATCAGAGGCGGACTTAACCATTAGGCAAAGGTAGGCGAGCACGCGCAACGCTCGCGGTTGTCGTCTGTAGTAGCTAAATAGTATTTCACATACACTGGTCCATATCGTGGTTTGATTGAAGTGTACTGAATTGCATTTGATTTATTCATTCAATATTTGACGAATTCCGTGACATTGCTCGTTATATAGTAAACTTGGGTAGCATTTTGAATGTACAAAAATTAAAGGGTTTGTTTAATTTTCATTGGAATAAAAGATAGATTCATGTTTTTGCCTTCATTTGATTACCAGAAAAATGAAAATTTTTCAAAGAATTTCTAAAAAAATAAGTAAATACATTTTAAATTTAAATTTCATAGGGCCCTATTATTGTATACAAATTAATAAATTAAGTTGTTTTTATGAATTCAATTAATTAGATATGTTTTTGATTAAACCATTAAAATGGAATACAGAAAAATTTAAATGGAAAGCACAGAATTTGGGCCCTAAGAATGTAATTTTTGTTAAACTTTTAATAGGCCTAAATTGCTGTTAAATTAAACAAGTTTCATGATTTTAATTAATTAGAAATATTTTTTGTTAAAATGTTACATAATCAATGATATAAAAGATACGTAAATATTTTTACGTTTTTAGCTAAAAATACGTAGCGATTTGTACGTTTTAAACGTTGAAATACGTCTAAATTGTACGTTTTAGCATTAATAAAAACGTACAAAAGTGTACGTTTTGTGCTTGTAAATGTTACTAATGTTATTAATACCTATGTATAAACATGAGACCAGGCTGGACTTTATCATAATTGCAAGTTTATATCTCATAATTTATCATATATTGCCTTTTAACTATTTCTTATAATTTTGTCTTTAGATCTCAAATTGTGGCAATGTATATATCTCACAATGACACTTTATACTTTATTTTTCACATTTGCAACCTCATATCTAA
Organism: Sinocyclocheilus rhinocerous; assembly: GCF_001515625.1. Taxonomy (NCBI): domain Eukaryota; kingdom Metazoa; phylum Chordata; class Actinopteri; order Cypriniformes; family Cyprinidae; genus Sinocyclocheilus; species Sinocyclocheilus rhinocerous. The sequence goes on along the minus strand of NW_015625587.1, from coordinate 681,549 downwards.
AAAATGTGACTGTTTCTCACAATTGTGATATCTCAAAATGTGACTTTATATCTCAGTTTTATTTCTCATAACTGTAACTTTACATTCTAACAACTGCAAATTTTTTATTTCTCAATTGCAGGTTCACAAAGATGACTAATTATTTCAACAATAATGACTTTATCATAATTGTGATTTTCACAAAAGGTCACAATTGAGTTTTCCACAATTGCAACTTAATATCAATAGCAATTTTATATCTCAAAATTGCAACTTCTGGTCATATGCTGCACATGGAAATATTTCTTATAATTTTGTCTATATCTCATATTGTGACTTCATACTTTATTTTTTTATTTTTTTATACTCATAACTGCACCTTCAAATCTCACAAATGCAACTGTTTCTCCCAATTATGACTATATATGTTTCACAATGTGACTTTATACTTATTTCTCACAGCTGTGACTTTATACTTTAAACTTTATCTCACAATTACCCTTTTTTATGTTTTACTCTGAGGGGAAATCAGTCTTCCATTCTCAACCACTGTCTCGTATGCTGCACTTTGTATGAATGAGCTCACTTGTAGTTCTGACCCTGCTGGATTCAAGCAACTTTGCCCCAGTTGTTGCTTAGCCCGCATTTTTCACTGTCCTATATCTTGTGGGCAATTAGGCAGATAAAAATCTCATAGCCTTACTTGGACAGTAACTTGAAAAGTGAATGAATATCCTTGCAGGCTAGGATTGAAAAGGGGTCGGCCAGGAAACTATGCCTACAGCATTCACAACATAGTGAACTGGGCTAATCTTTCTTTTCAAGCTTGAGTCAAGTGCATGATTGGTAATATTGATCACATATTTACTAACAAATTGTGCAGAGAGAAGTTACAGTGAAGTCTGAAGATAGTTCATGTCCCCTAAAACTCCATTAAAGCAGATTCGGTTAAAGGCTATTATCTGACACTGTCATTAAGACTAATTACCTGCCTCAAGGGCAAGTAAACAGAGGATAAGTGAGATTAGACCTTGTTTGCACAACTGATGAGTGCTGAGCCTTATTTCAAGCAGCTATAGACAACCAGTGACAGCTGGACAACTGGACACAAAGTCAATGATGATGTGATGGATTCGTGCGTACGGTCATAAATGCATGATTGCTTCATCACACCTTTGATCACAGAGGTTTGTCCTGTGCATATGTCCTCAGTGGAGAGGAAAATCTGTGAAATGACAATCAATAAAAGCCATTACGTAGAGGCACATGTGACAAATCCATGCCGTGAAGCGGTATTAAATAGATTTTTCCAGAACCAAGATTAATGACGGAGTTACAGGATTGAAATGTTTTACAATCTAATTGCCTTTTTAAACATTTGTATGATATCACACACACATACATAAGAAAGCTAAACAAAGATTATATCCATTAGACACTTTATTCAAAATAAAAACAGAAGTCATTGAGTGATTTAAAAAAAAAAATTGATGAGATTGCTTTAGCCATACTTCCTAGTATATTTCATATTCTTACAAATTTGTCATGCTTGTTATAAAATTGGTTGGTCCAGTTTATACAGTTTACAGAGGAAATGCAAAGATTGAATAAATTGAGAAATAAGTATGTTTTTGAACACCACTGCATTTTCATTTGCTGGTGTTTTTCTCTCTTCATTCAGAATAAGCAAGAATGCCTTACTATGATTCATACTACTGTAGAAGGCATGTTAATGGAAGTGAGGGTTGATGAGGCAGAACCAGGTCTATCAATCGGCACTAGTCCCATTTTTGTAGTCCATCATAGGAAAAGAGAAATTAAAGGTGCAAACTAAGTTGTCTTGGGCTTATACTGACGCCTAGTGGTGTGGATGATGCATTACACAAAATTGTAGAAATGCTTTATTTGCTGTCAGCCATTAGTAATTAATTCCACAAACAAAAGGGGTCGTGTAATCTCAATATGATCGCCCCCATAAGGCGACCGGCTCTATGTAAAATAAAACAGCTGTTATTAGGCTAGTAATATGACTGGAGTCTTCAACTTGTGTGTGTAAATGTTTTTAAACATTTTTCTAAAAGTACTGTTTATTTATTAATGTGTAAAACTTACTGAGGGCTAGGTTTAATATTTGATCTTTAGCAGAAATGTTTGAAATGTTTCAGATCAAGAGTTTGTAAGGAGGTTCATCTCTAACACCTGGCTTTTGTTGGATCTGTCTTTTCAAGCATTTCATTTATCTCTCTTGTGCCTGTTCCACTTCCTCCAGCCATCTGCCAGAGAGGCAGAAAGGCCCCATTTCCCTGGCAATGTCTGTCAGGAACCTCAAGGCCCGCCAGTCTCTGCTAGTGCATCTTTCTTGGCAAGCCTTCCCCCATTCCATATGTCTGATTTGCAGGGCTGAGAAATTGCCACGGGAGGACAAGGTAAGAAGGAGCATGTCAGGGGGTAAAGAGAGACAAGCTGTTCCTCCGGTTTTCCTCAGAACACGGACAGATAGTGAGAAGTTAGGTCACAGAGCAGAAGTCTTTACTGGTGGGAATGCTCTTCTCATGTTCTCAGGAGCATCATGGCAAGGGCACTGTTGGAAAACATCTCTTAATTACCCTAGATAAAATAAGAGTAATTAGACAATAATTTGTTTATATAAGGTTGTAAGCAGTAGCTTTCTTTGTAGTATATGTAACATGTTACTGGAACCAAGAGGTCAAAGTTTGGCTGATTATCATGCCACAATTAGCACCTGCTGGTAAATGTTGGAACTACACCATCTGGCCGAAAAGATGATCTTTCTCCATGAATGGCCGTTCAGATGTAGCTGTGTATTCTGACTAAATTATTTGTCTAAGCAACATAATGTATATATTGTTTTTGGTTGGTTTTTATTTATTCACTTTTTAAATGTACATGTTCAGTCCTGAAGCCATTTGGTTGTAATACTTCTGCAGCACTGTGTATTCTGTTAGCATGGAATCATTGCTTCTAAAAGATTTCACTGCAGATGAATAGAAATATTATATTAATAGATATTATATTGACTGTGTCTGCACCTGGGTTATTATACTTTACTGAAACTGAAACTAAAACGAAACCATAAAAAAAAAACGTATTTGAAATGAAATCAAATATTTTTTCAGCTAATTACCAAGGAAACTTTTCTCATTTTCAATTAGTTTAACTTGTACTAAAACTAACAAAAACTAAAACTGAAATAAAACTAATAAAACTATATAGACATAAAAATACAAAAACACAAAAAATGACTAAAACTAAAAAACTAATTCAAAATCTAAATGAAAATTGTATATTATATAGAAATATATATAAAACATATAACATAACATACTAAAACCGAAAATTTAAAAATAAAAGCTAATTCAAATATTAATAAATATATATTAGTAAATAAATTATAGTAATATAACACTGACGTAATGAAACTCAATATCAAGATAACTTAATACGTCAGTGATTTTTCTGACAGATACTGGTACAAATTTGTTGGCATGTCACCACTGAGTGTAAAAGACATAACAAATGGTCCCTTTACATTCTGTAACTTTCATGACGCCAGATACATATACCATTTCATTAAATACTATCTCAAATTCCTCAGTGTTATCATCAATAGGCCCAAACTCCTTAACGCCCTCTGCCAGTCTTCTCAGTAAATATTTACAGTCAGGCTCGCTGGACTTGAGGAATACTAACACAAAGCCGAGGTCCTTTAAACAGCGTGGGAGAAGTGTGTAGCAAGCCATCAAGTCTACTTCAACACGACACTGATTAATACTACAAATATTCCCTCTAGCATATTCTGCAACCCCTTTTAATGAGTTTATTTAGGCTTGAGTGAACTGAAAGCGAATCACGCCAGCAGGCGGAGCTTTCAAATAGGTTGTCTGCGTTCAACACTTTCTTCTAAAAAGAATGAATAGAAATTGGCTTTTAGTGTAGAAAGCATAGGGGAAAAGCAGCCTAATTGCAATTTAGAGGGCCCTTGAGAGACAGAATCATAATGTTGAATATAGAGTGTCTTTTTCTGGCTTTAAGCCCACATAAAGAGTCGAGATGTCTTGTTGGCATTAAGGTACTTTTATGGTATCGCGTAGGAAATTGTAATTGCGTAAAATGTCAGAGGCACTTTAAGAAAAGATCCATACATTCAACTTGACATCAAATTTGACCGTTTTTACTTTTTGTTAATGCATGCTCATCTTGTGAACAATTTGATGACGTATATTTAGCAAACTTACCGAACATCCAAAACAGTGCTGTGTGCTGGGGTAAATGCGCTAGATCTGTGTACATACGGTGGTATTTTACCAGCTTATAACTCATATAACTAAAGGAGTCAAAACAGTGGCAGGAGATTTGCTGCAAGGAGACAGCAATTACAACACCCGTACCAAACTGTAATGAGCAAAATAGTTCCTATGACCAGAAGAGGCATGCTTTAGCATTTTGTCCTTTAGGGTCTATCTTGCAACATCATGTCCTGATTTTGGTTCTTCTTTGGTCCGTGTTACGAACATATATCATGAACCGTCCCAGAGTTTGGACCTGTCAAGTGTAAGCACATCCTAACTTGTTCTGCACTTGCCATGCATGCAGTTGGATAATATTAACCAATTGCTATCAATAGAGATTAAATCTACAGAGTTCAATCCGGCTTCATTCTGATACTGTATGGCAGAAACATTGTTCTGCTGTTCTAATGTAATGTAACTTCATATTTTTATTTTATGTCAAATTCAGGGCATGCCATTCTTTGAAAGAGCAGGGCTTGCTCGCTGGTGACCCTATTACAATAGCAGAAACTTGGTTGCCATTTTAGAAATATTTTTGCATTTGGCATATTGACATTTATAGGTGAGCAAACAGAAAGAGGGGAATATGGCTTTCAAAATCAGCATTGAACTAAGCAACTCAATTGTTATCCATATCTTTGAGTCCTGCTTCTCTTGATTTGTGCTCTGTTGTGAAGGTGTCAGCTCTGGCTCGATCCATCTATCCCTCTGTCAATCTACCGAGCTGATTTCAAACTTCAGCAGCTAGACCCCTCAATTTCCTTGTTTTCTCACAGACACTTTCATTTAGATTTTGTCAAGATACATTCAGCACATTATGTGCTTTGTTGCTCAGAGATTACAAAACGATTCAGTCTTTTTTCCCCCTCCCCTTTCCTTTTGTGATAACATCAGGTAATGGGAGAATGTAGTACTCTGAAGAGGGTCTTTGATGAGAGCGCATTTTACTCTGTATGAAACCACTATTGTCACAAGCTACAAAATTGAATCACTTGAAAGGCTGCAAGGCTTTGAATTCATAGGAAACAAGCTCACATCCGGCAAATTAACATCCCTTCATTTAGTTTCAGACCCCACTGAGTGAGGGCTGCAGGAAAACGCATTTGTGATTTCCTCATTCATGTTTGTTATCATTTTAAATGTCTCCGTAACCTGAGGATTGTGTAACCTGAAAACTTCTCACTAGTAGGCAATTGTGTGTTTTAATAGATATTCTGTAAAGTTCTTTGAATTTCAGATTAATGAGGGAGTCATTTGGGAGCCAACTTACTTTTTAGTTGGAAAATTACAGAATTTCTGCATAAAGACTGTTGATTAGAAGTTCATTGAGTGCATATAGCTAAAATGCTGTGTTGATTGTGGTTCCAAGATGTCACCCAAACGAAGTTTTCCTTACAATCTAAACTACATATAGATGTTATTGTCACAAATCTTTACTTTTTGTGGCCATTTTATTCGCAGTCTGGAGCTCTGACTATTAAGTTTGAGCAAGCATAAGAGACGAGTGAAATATAAATGTCATAGAGTTGCAAACTAGCAACCATCTACAACACAGTGGCATCTTCAGACAATGTCAAAATATAGTTGCTATTGTAATTAATGCTACAGTTAATTTGCTATGACACAATTAGTTAGGTTACACTTTGGTTTGTGCTTTATAATTTGTTGACATATATGTACTTCTAGGATGGATGTGGTGTAAATAAGTAGTGTGTTTTGTGCCGTTTATAGCCTAGTTTGTACTGTTTCAGTATTTCTTTTAAACAAAACAAAATATGCATGATGTATTTTGTGCATGTGTCATATAGTGCGTGTTATGTAATGCAATGAGGTTATTCATAATTCCCTCACTTTTTATTGTACAGTTTTTTTTCAGTGTTGTTTATAGCGGTGTTGAATTATTTGTTTTGTCAGGATCAGTCAGATCTGAATTGCTGTTTTATGAATGTTTTATGAGAGTTTTCTGAATTTTGTCAGTTGAGGGTCTGATACTCAGTTGCGATTGGTTAAAATGCGTCTGAACATAGTGTGTCCATGTGTGTATTTTTTCTGACGTGTGTCTGCTTACAAGCAAGGTCCTTGCATCGATTCTGTCACTGTCAATATCATTCACTATTGTTTGTACCTGCATATGTATATGTGTTTTGACAGATAGTGAGATACATTATAGGCTATGTCATTTTTCATGTCAGCACTTTGTAGTGTTACAGAATCTGTGCAGCCAATGTTTTGTTCCACAGCCAAGGCAGTTAAACCTGTAGTCTAACATATGTGACGCACATTATGGGGGAACTCACTTAAAATGATTTGCATAAGCTGCCTTCATTGTATAGATGTCCAGTTATAATGCATCTTCCCATCATTTGATAAATACAGTAACTGCTGCCTTACACATGATCAATTGAATACAATGCGAGCAGTAATAGCTTGATGCTAACTGAGATTTATGAATTAAGTTCAATCTATACTGAGCTTAATTTACACAGAAAGTGTGCATGTTAATGCAGAAAAGAATGACATTAATTTAAATATAGTTATATGCACCTGCTTTTATGTAATTGTGAGTATTTAGTGAATAAAATGCAGGTTTTTGTACTGATATGCTGTGTGCAAAAGTGACACAAGCATTTACTGAATGTGCCACTATGTGCTTGCTTCCTGACAGTTGGTGAAGCATCTTGGATGAGTGGAAATAAGTCTTTGAATCACAAGAAATCCAAACAACCGTGCTCTTCTTGACGGTTAATGTGTTTTTGATGACTAGATAAACAAAACTCCATTAAAACCATCTCAACAAAATTAGACCTTCAAGAATCATAAGGACAAGCTTTTGAGGTCAATTAAGAAATATTACCGGAGCAAGAGTGCTGTTGTACTACAATATAAGCTGTGATTTTGAATGTTAAATGTCAGCACGGCACTCAGCCAATCAAATTAGAAGAGCTAGCAACCACAATAAATGTTTCATGTAAAAAAATATTTCTTAAATATCAGTCTGAAGTGGATTGGAAAAACAAACTATTTTCACTTGTTGCTGTTGTTTTAAAAATGCATTTGCTTATTTTCACAAGAAAAGATTTTGTTGCAGCAAATTCATTTTCCTTTTTCTGTTTAGATGTTTGGCAGGTCGGCGACCTTCAAATAGAATTGTGTGTCTCATCTCCTCTTTCAAACCTTTTCCAAGCCAGCTCTCATCTTTCCCATGATGAACTGGCCTGATCAGGAGGCAGAATGGCTGATTAGCTGAGCTGGTGGAATAGCCAAACAAGCAAAGGTACGGAAGAGCACAAACCAAAAAAGTATATAAGTGCAGTCTGTGCTGTGAACAGGACCTTTCATGGGTCTGTTTACTCTGATTTTTCCCAGTGCTTATTTGCTGTTTTATGTAAGCATAATTTTGAGCAGTTTCAAGTGCCTTTTTGCAATCTGTGCCATCTTGTCAAAATGAATGGGATCTAGTCGATATGTGTGCCATGTAAACACAGATGAAACAGCCTGCAATGTGCCGCGAGCCTTAAAAACAGATATCAGTTCCTGTCAGCTTACCTCAGAGCACTTCTTCCCTGAACCTACCTCAGAAATGGCTGATTGCATGAAGCCATGGATAAATAAAAGTGACCCGAGAGCAAAAGTTGCCCGAGGTTCTGTTTAGTATGGTAATTCTCTAAATCCTCCTGCAATTCTTCTACCCAATCTATTGGTTTCATTTAAGTTTACCCTAAAAACATATTCCAATGTATTTTAACGTTGTTCGCAAAATTGGCAAATATATCTTCAGTGGGCCGGTGTCCTGCTTTCTACGTGTTTTAATTAATATTCTCATGTTGCTTTGGGGTGGGCAGAGATGGAAGTTGGAATTTGTAGTTTCTTTGAATCTGATGGTAATATAGCCTACCTGTCACACTACACTGTCAATAAACACATGAAGATGAAGGTTTAGAAAGTCTTTAATCCAACACACGGGTAATCCACAAACACAGGGTAGAGTTGACGAGACTGGACCAAATGAACTGAAACAGACAGAACTTAAATGCAGGTGATAATGAAGTGATTAATGAGTGCACAGCTGAACACAATGAGTGTCCATGACAACAAACAAACTAAGGCAAAGGGTGATGAAACACAGAGTGCAAACTAACAGACCGTGATGGTACTCCTCCACAGGGCTGTCTTGAGGTTTAGAATATTTGATTCGTAAATGGATATGTATCTCCTATCATCCCATTAATCTCATTGTCTCAAACTTTTGCCTGAGACATATTGAACCTGCTTTTTTGTTTGTTATCAGTTTATAGGTAACTCCAAATGCCTTTGTAATCATCCAATGACTAAATGCAGAGTTTTGGCTTAAGTAATGACCAATGATTCACCAAAAGAGGGACATGACAAGTTGAAATGTCAATAATTGTCACAAATAAGTAGCATAATTATGTTTTAGCATTTTTGTGATTTAGTATATATACTAATTATATTAAACCACCAATAAATACCATATACTATTTAAAAAAAAAAACTTAAATTGTTAAGTATAATTAAATTGACTATACAAGTAATTTAAACTACCTGTCAAAAGTTTGGAATAATTAATATTTGTACTGTTTTTGAAAGTAGTCTCTTATGCTCTCCAAAGCTGTATTTATTTGATCAAAAATGCAGTAAAAACAGTAATATTTTGAAATATTATTATCATTTAAAATAATGATGTTTGTGTCATTTAAAATAATTATAATTTATTTTGTAATATACTTTAAAATACTATGTATAGCTGAAGTTTCAGCAGCCATTGTAGTCTGATCTTCAGTGTCACATGACCCTTCAGAAATCATTTTTAACATATTGATACAATATTACTATTTTTACTGTATTTTTGAACAAATAAATACAACCTTGATAATATAGTCAGTATGCCATAATAGCCGAATATGTCAGTTTTTATCACATTAATCCTTCAGATGGCAAGAGTGTGTGTGTGTGTGTGTGTGTGTGTGTGTGTGTGTATAGAAGCTTCAGAATGAAATTTTTAGTATGAAATTCAAGCTTGGTTTAAAAAAAATTAATTAATTAATTGCCTACATGCAGGCCTTTTTTGTACAGCTCAGAAGATCAAAGAATAAATTTTCTTTGCATTATATTCCACAGTTAGTATTCATGTTAAAGTGTAGTCAAGTCAACACTATTTCATGACAGTATGTACTTATTTTGTGAAGCATGGTATATTGTTATCATTTGTTTTGTTTTTTTAAATAGCATGTGAAATGTGTAACATTGGCAGTGATGTAAAGCGTACAGCAGGGGATGGAGTAGGTGCTGGATGCATCATTAGTCCACTGGAGACAAGTGATCTCATATTCTGGTATTGATCATATCCGCTCACCGCTACACAAAGGCAGTCTGCCTTTTGATTACCTCCAGAAATGAAATGGTGAGGGAAATGCTGGCTCTAACCTGTTCCTGTTTTCAGACAAGAATGTTCATTTTAAAGTCTTCTGTTACTGAAAGCAATAATTGGAAAGAATAAAATCTCAGCACATGCCCTCTGCCATGAAGCCATTACTCCATCTTAATGAGGCCATCCATGTCATTTAAGTCAAGCAAGACAGAGCACCTCTCATCGCCGAGCTAAAATACACCCCCTCGCACAATAATTAGACGGCTAAATGCCGTAATGTTTACACTGATCTTCAGGCTGTGTGGACAAGGAAAGCACTTTATCCTCTCTGCATTGATTCTGCCATGGATCCTAAATCTCCTCCAACTGTTAAATGGGTGAAAACTGCATTACATGATTCCCCCCAAGTCTTTAGCGTTAACACATTTTCTTCACCTTTTTTAGTGATTCATTCTGTAGTACAACTGAATAATGCTGGCACTTATTTGTGTCTGCAGTCATTAGGTCTCAATAACAAATAATTGCTTATAAATTACATACGAATGGCCACAAAATAGGTTCTCACACATGAGTCCTAATTATTCTAAATGAATGCCATACTAGTTAGGGGTGCTCCGATTGATCGGCTACTGATCACAATCAGTCGATAATCACGTCGGGATGTTTGATCGGCGGTCTCTAAAAAGGCCGATCTCAAAAAAACGATCTCAAGCTGACGACGCGCCTGCCGTGAGAGTTTGGCGTGACATGCAGCGGCACCGTCTCAGTCTGGCGCGGGTGAAATAACGTCTCAGGTTACTTATGTAACCATGGTTCCCTGAGTAGGGAACGAGACACTGCGTCCTCTAGGGGTCGCTATGGGGAACGCCTCGTCGTGACCCGTGTCTGAAGCATACATTGAAAAAACACCAACTCGTTGGCCGGCGACAGCCATGACGTCACTACCGGTGTGACTACAGTATAAATAGGCGCCGGGAGCACACATCATTCACTTCTTCATCTGAAGCTTGCGTCCGCAGCATGGCAAGAAACCTAGAGGACGCAGTGTCTCGTTCCCTACTCAGGGAACCATGGTTACATAAGTAACGAACTAATGTTATTAGATTTTACGTTTGATTTTAAATGTATAAAAAATGTTTAATGCATTAAATGTGGTATGTTGAAATTTACATGACAAGATTATTAAATGCTGTAGAAGTTAGGGGTGCTCCGATCGATCAGCTACCGATCACTATCGGCCGATAATCACGTCGGGATGTTTGATCGGCGGTCTCTAAAAAGGCCGATCTCAAAAAAACGATCTCAAGCTGACGACGCGCCTGCCGTGAGAGTTTGGCGTGACATGCAGCGGCACCGTCTCAGTCTGGCGCGGGTGAAATAACGTCTCAGGTTACTTATGTAACCATGGTTCCCTGAGTAGGGAACGAGACACTGCGTCCTCTAGGGGTCGCTATGGGGAACG
>NW_015625587.1:638530-670366 GCF_001515625.1 Sinocyclocheilus rhinocerous | reverse complement strand
GCAGATGGCTGCCCCTCTTTCCTCGAAAAGAGAGACAAATGAGAGTTGAGCTTTTCCCTTGGAAAAAACGCTCGCAATGCACGCCGATTGCCCTCTCGGAGGCATTGGTGCTCTTCGCCCAAACAAATAACGCATAGATCGGGCGTTCCCCATAGCGACCCCTAGAGGACGCAGTTCGAAGTTCCCATGAAAGGGAATTATAATGCTGAAGGTGAGGTACTCTACTAGTCACCTTCATATTTCTTCATTAAATAACTTATAAAGTAATTTGAAAACCTTGAGTGAGACGTAATTTCACAAACAGCGTGAGTGAATCACCGTGCTCTCTCTCTCTCAAAATATGCAAATGGCTTCAAATCACCACACATCGAGTCTGTCTATAAGCCAGCTGCACAAATTACTCCGTTTGCAGTGCGTATGTGGTGCGTATTTTTTCCGTGCTTATGTTAACGGATTAATAAAGCGTGCACACGGTTGTGGTCCGGCAGTGCGCTCCAGGAGCGGTGCATCTGCAGCAGTCAGTGCAGAGATCGTGTCCACACCGAGTCTATTGCTGCGCTGCCATGAATTAAAGTAACAGCGCATTGTTTGCAGGAAATATGAACATGGGTTGACACGAAAATGTAGTAATTACACAATAAATGGCTTTTTGGCTAGGTTTAAAGAAAAAGAGCACTTTTAGATAAACAAGGCAATAATAGATGACACTCGTTTGTGTTTGTGGTAAACAGCCACGGATCAGTAGCGGACTCCTGTGTGAAAGCTGCTTCTCCTCTCACAAGAGTCACCTAAGAGGGGAATTCCCTCCATTTTCAAAAATGAAATTCAGGCCCTGAATAAATGTCTAAAAATCCTGATTGGAGTATCACTATAAATAGTTATTAATGATAAAAAGAAGGCTTTAAAAAGATCGGTATCGGTGATCGGTATCGGCAGATACTGCTTTCTGTGATCGTGATCGGCCTCAAAAATCCTGATCGGAGCACCCCTAATATTAGTAGACAACACGTATTTTTATGTAGAACCTATCCCAGAGTAATAATGCACATGATTAATATATGTTATATATTTATATATTGAAAAAATATATTTATTATGCATATATTTTATTATATAAAATATATGGAATGTATTATATTTGAATCTAGAATATTAAAATATATAAGTATAAACTTTGTGATTGTTAAGATTTTGTCAGCGCACTCTAATGGCAATTTGTAACTGTTTTACATTTTGGCGAATTAGTGGCAAATTTGTATGAATTTTTTACTGATTTGAACATTTCCATATGATTCCGTATGAGTTTCAGATTGGACCTTTGTGCTTTTTTTTTTCTTCTAAAAAGTTTTCATACAAATCACATGAATTCATACAAAATCATCGCTTCATAAAATTGGGTTGGATTTTGTAATATTTTTGAAAGAAGTCTCTTATTCTCACCAAGGCTATAGATTTATTTGATCAATACAGTAAAACAGTAGTATTGTGAAATATTCTTACAATTTAAAATAACTTTTTTTTATTTTAATATATTTTCAATAAATTCTATATAAATGTAATTCATTCCCGTGATGCCAAAGCTGTGTTATCAGCAGCCCAGTCTTCAATGTCACATGTTTCTTAAGAAATCATTCTAATATGCTGATTTGCTACTTCAGAAACATTCCTTTTATTATTAATGTTAAAAACAGTTGTGCTGCTTAATATTTTTGTGGAAACTGTGATGCACTTTTTTAGGATTCTTCAAATCGAAAGTTCAAAAGAACAGTGTTTATTTGATTATTTATATAAATTATTTTCAATATTATAAATGACTTTACTGTCACTTTTGGTCAGTTTAATGTGTCTTTTATGCGTCTCAATAAATGTATTAATTTATTGAGGAAAAAAAAACTTGCTGACCCTAAACATTAGTTAGTGCTTTGTCCTAATTTAGGAGCAGTGTTATTGATGAATCATGATTTTTGCTCAAAATGTTCTCACACAGGTTTTATGCACGTTATTGAATGAGTCCCATTATATTAAGCCTTTCAATGCCTTAGTAATGTAAATTAGCTCAATCATACCTCAAGTCTGGTGGTCTCTAAAACTTTAAGACCTCCTAAACCTCTGACGGTTTATCATTATAGCCAAATGCCCTGTGGATTAAACACTAGCCTCAGGCACATTTAAGTGTTATGAAAGCACAAGTTTTGTATCATGTTGTGCCAGAGGGCCTCTCACGAAGTGAGAAAATTAAAAGGCGGGACATGATGGAAACACAGTAACAACAAAGTGAGGAAGAGCCCTAATCTAAGGCGAGATGCAGCCCGCCTGGCAGAAAAGCCAGAGGTAAGGTGGCTGTCACAGTGAAGGGTCCTGCGATTTAATAACTTTGAAAAAAAAGGCCTATAGCGTGATCTTTAATTACGCCACATGATAGGAGATGCAAGCCTCTTGATATTACCTCGCCATCCATGATCCAAATTATTTGTCTGACAGACCAAATGGAACATTTAGAAAAGGAGCTGTGAATGTGCAAATAGCCAAGGTTCCTTGGACAGAAGAAGGTAGTGAAGTAAGAGGGCATTTCGAGAGTAAAATTGATGGAGACAAGGGAGGGAATTGATAGTTAGAAGACAGGAAGCAGCCGGCAAGGCGATTATACCCATCACGCCTGTATGATTTAGAGCCCTCTAACCATATAATACAACAGAGAGAATTCATCAGTGCACAGATATATGGCAAGAGCCAATTTACACTAAGTTTCAGTGATTTCCTCTGATGGATTTGCTGGAAAATATGTCTCCTCTGTGAATACACTCTCACTCCTATATGGCTCTCATATTGCATTACGTACAGCTGCTATGTGAGTAAAAAGGAAGTGATGACACATGAACAAACACATAATGCCGTTACCATGTATACCAATCTAATGGTTTTCAGCAGCACTGGTCGAATTGGCTAATAGGAGAACATGACAAAGTTGTAATTGCTCTTACCTTTTTACCTTTTCATTATCTCTCTCCAGGGATTCTGTTTATATAGCCATCTTTTCCCGTAATTGAAAAGTCTTACTACAGTGTGTGTGCTTGTGTATGTGTTTATGAATTCAGTGCTGTCTACACATCAATTTCTGAATGTATTATTCATCAACTTTGTCATTGGAATAAGTATTTAACTGGCACTGTAGCACCTCTGCTTTTCATCAGCACTCAGTGGTGTGCATGAACTCTATAAATCAATTTACATTTTGTAAAAATGTTAACCTAGTGAAAATATAGATTATAGATAATAGATTGTCCCTTTTGTAACCCAGTTACTTTAGTGCAACCCTGTAGTAACAGGGTTGCAAGTAACAGCAAAAACATGCTAATGGGACACAAGTTCAGTGCATAGTTACTATTATTTAAAACATGTTGATGATCAAACAAACTATTTTGACAATTACATGATATATACGTCACCAATAAAAAAAAAAAAAGTATATTCAGAACGTATTTAAACTACTATATTTGACATGTAAGTCCTTCATCAAGAAGGTGGGACAAGAGAAAATTGTAATTTTAGGGGGTGCTTGAGAGCTATTTGATATTTTAAATAATATTTTGAAACCACTTTTTCTACAACAGTATTTTGATTTAGTCTCAGGACAAGTATAATTTACACAACAAGTGCATGTTTTAGTATTTTGCATATGGATGATTTGAAATGTTATGGGTGGGACAGAAAATGTCCTCCAGACTTGTGGAGTTCACACAGATGGCCCTAACAGAGTAACCACAGAGCAAGTTCATCACATGGACATGTTCCACTAACTTTGACAATCTGTACTTTTAGAGGGGTAGGTTCATGCTTTCTCAAGTGACAAACTGATTTATTTATCTTAGTATTTATTTGAATATGTTTGTTTAGAGTTGTGTTAAATGTGGTTTTTCTAAAGAGCAAATACCAGTTTATCTAGCATTTTATGGAAAAAAAAAAAAACCTTATGAACCTCATGGAAGTTTGTTGATAGTTTAACTGTCCAAATAATTTGTGGGGCCACTGTATCTGAATTTATAAAAACAAAGGCTATAGTGCTCATTAAAGCCTTGTGTGAGAGTTAAGGTAACTAGAACAGAAAGAAGTGCTCAAATGCAGACTCACAACAAAGAGGTTGAGGGACAAGGACAATCCTTACTTGGTCAAAGATTAAAAACTAGAGTTGGGAAAGCAGTTGAATACACCCACAAAAGGTGTATTGAAGGTATAGATGAATAAAAACAAGTAAGAGGTCATGAACACAGACAGGTCAATACTGGAGGGAGCAGGATGGAGACTATAGGTGATGGGCTTGGGTGGGAAAACGCTGATAACAACTGGTAGGCACGTGAGAAATAGCAGGGTCTGGAATGACGAGAGGTCAGTAAAACTTAGCAACTGGAATGAGCAGAGGAAATGGAGTCAGAACCAGATGAAATTGATGCAACCATGAAAAATAAAACATGCTAAAAATACCTGCTTACTAGGGCTGAATATCGTAAAAATGTAAGAACATTAGTACTCTTAATGTGCTACCAAGTACTTCATTAGATACCTTTGTTTGTTTTCAACTTCATTTGATACCCATCATGTGAATGCAAGCATTGCCACCACTCCTTCTCATCCAAATGAAATGAAATGGCATTCCCAAACTAAAACAGGCCGTTAATGAAGCCTTTGCACTAAAAGCATACATATGGTCTCATTTGAAAGCAATACTTGGCAGTTTATTGTCTCTTATCACTTCAGACGTTTGTTGTATTTGACTGTAAGTGCCCTATTGTGTCACACTTCTTAGAAAAATATATGTATAATCTTATATATATATATATATATATATATATATATATATATAAGGCATCATTGTTATACTTTTTACTCTAGTGATTATTTTTCAGCGTGGGGTTTCTGCATTTCTGCATTGACTTAAACCTTAAATACTTGGCTACAAAAAAAAGTTATTAAACATATTCACTGTTTTTGTCCAAGTAAAAAAATAAAAAAATAAAATATTGAACATGCATTAATAGCAGTGTATGTCATTGTTATTATTGTTGACTAAATCTATTAAAAATTGTTAATTGAAATAAAATATACAATAAAATATTAGATGGGAAAATTTTTAAATGTTGCCTTGGCAACTAACAGAAATAAAATAAGTCTGTTGAAGCACTAAAATTGCTAAACTAAAACTGAAATAAAAATAAAAATAAAGCTAAATAGAAATAAAAAAAAATAAAAAGGACAAAGCATGTAAAATTCCTAAAACGAACTAAAATTAAATGAATATGAATAAATACTACTTTTAAAAGTATGTAAAAGTAAATAACACTAAAATAACACTGGTGCATGTTGTCACGCATATATTGTTGTCACAAAGAAACCTGACATTAAACAGCCTATTAGAGACTTGTTGGTTGCAGCTAAATTTACTATTTTCAAACACAAAATAATGTAAATAATACAAAAATGTAACATTCAAAAATACCATTGTTTTGACCAACAAATATTGTAATTAATAAATTGGATAAACAGAATAATGAAAATTGAAATAAAATAATACCTTCTTCAATAACAAATAACTTAAACGTTTTAGTTAAGATCTTCCCTCATGTAGGGCTGGTGTTTGGTTGGGCTATGTTTTCATATGTCATGTGATTCCCACGGTTCCCTTGTGTTTATGTTATGTGCTTTTGTTTTCAATTGCGTTTCATTCTCACTGGTTTCATTATGGTCAAGTGTTGCACATTTGTTCATAAGTAGTTTGTATTTATAGCCCTGATTTTGCAATGCGTCTTTGTCTAGCTTTGTCATCTTTTGATGCTGTAGTCCACTGTTGTGAGTTTCATGTTCCATGCTTTATCTAGTTAAAGGTGCTGTATGTAAGTTTTTGACTCTACTAAAGCATAAAAATACCATAATATTTTTGCAGATATTTAAGAAACATGCTAAGTTATATTATATTTGTTTATCTGAAAAACAATGCTACAGTCAGTTATTCTCCTTTGAAAATGTGCGTTCCGGGCCGGAATGTCGGTCTCTGTTTTGGTTTGTGAAACCCGCCCACTGCCAGTTTACCCAATTGTATTTCGGCACCCCGGGTTGCCAGTTGGCGGAAAACACAGCGTATTTCATTTCATTCATCGTCAAGTGCTCTCGTTCCTGTTGGTGTTGTCAATCTGGCAACATGCGTGTGCGTCAAGTCTGAGGAGGAGCGGCCGGGTGAAAAAAAACCCTCTCCAATATTTAGAATTTGGACTGCAATACCTAGTTCAACCACTCGGTGTCAATCCTACATACAGCACCTTTAAGTTTAAGTCATGTTTATTTCAAGTTATTGTTTTGTTTGTACATTTTTTAAATCATGGAATAAACTGCATTTGGGCTCAGAAAATCTCGACTCCGCTTCAGTGGAAATGTTACAACATATATATGGTGTGGACAGCTTTTTTCCCTTAATAAATGAAATTGTCATTTAAAAACTGCATTTTGTATTTACTTGCATTATCTTTGCGTAATATTAAAATTGGTTTGATGATCTGAATCTTTTAAGTGTGACAAATATGCAAAAAATTTAAAAAACAGGAAGGGGGCAAAAACCTTTTCACGGCACTGTACATAATGTTATGAATTAATTTGTTTCCATTTATTTAATTAAACAAAATTATTTGTCATTTCTATCTGATTGTTTTTTTTTTTTAGTTTTCAAAGTTTTAGCGTTATTTTCTTCATCAGTAGTTAAATTCAAAGTGGTTTAAGAAGTGTACTAAACACATCAGTACAGGTTGTAGCTTTGACACCACTTAAAAACATAGGTTTTCTATTTTAGCTGGTTGCACAGTATTTTTACAGTGCAGAAAAGCCAACACCTGGTCAACATGAGTCAGCCCACTCTGACTGATCACTCCCACAATCCCTCAGTCATCAGAGCATTACTCAAACCCCTGTGTAACCCATCGGGAGTTAATCAACGGAGACTCAGGATGTATAAGATGATAAAGGAGCCCAGAATCAGTTTATACTATACTGAACTGGTCACGGTTGAGAAAGATATTTTTCGAGCCTTGAAGATGAAAGCTTTTCCTGTCGACCAAAATTCTGATGCAAGAATGACATGTTAAAATGAAATGACACCATTCAGTTTCAGACAGATTTCCAGATTATAGCTTCACAGAGAGATTTTTGATCAGTTTATTTTGTTATTTTATTATTTGCAGCGTTAAGGCAAAGTGACAGCTAAGAATCAGTGTTTCAGAATATTAAGCACTGGGTAGACAAGCAGGCCTTTGTCTTCAGGATTGAGCGAAAGAAAGAGGGGGCGAGAGAACAACAGAAACTGAGTGGAAAGGAGCAAACCATTGTTTATAAAGCATATATTAAATCTAAAAAATATATGACGTGTGAGATAGATCCCTTGTTTCATGTGACATGCTTTAGACTGCCAACAGCCTTCCTGGACTTGTAATGGACCTTGGAGCCCAGTTGTATGTGATCAGAGCCTTGAATGCTGCGTGTCAAGCCATGCACTTTTCTAGAGAGGTCTGATGTTAAGATGTTACTCATATCCAACATTTCTACAAGAAAGAGAATAGCAAACCACTCAAGTAGGAATATATATGCATGTTAAAATAACATAAGCAGGTGAAAACCTTGGTTTGTAGGTGACACAATGTATCTTTTGAAGTAATATAGAATATTTTGAAGTAATATGTTTTACATAAGTGTGTTGTGATGATAAATAGCTGAGAAGGTTTGTGTTACATCATTCAGCTTGCAAAACATTATTGTTGTTCAATGTTGTCTTTGACAACACTGCCATCTTGTGGCAGATGCATGTGCTTTAACTGAGTTCAATTTGACTAACAAAGTGCTGAGTGGCATTAAGATGATGATGAAGAACCATTTAACAGATGAGTAGCATATATTACTCAATATGTCACTAATTCCTCATGCTATATACATTTTGTAGTCATTCAAATTATTTATTTATTTAAATATATATATATATATATATATATTTAAATATACCTATACATTTTGCCATAGCTGTTTCGTAATATATATTTTACTGGAAAATGAAGTACAGTGCAAAACATTACTGATTTAAAATGTAACATTGCCCATTTTCACAGATGATGATAAATGTCTTATCGTTAACGTGTCACTTAAAAAACATTTTTGATTTTTAATCTTATTTTTAAGAATAAAATCATTTGGAAGTCTTTGCCTTGTTAACTACTTCATTGCAGTGTATCAAACTGTCATAGCATGGTACAATGCTTCATTAAAGAGACTGAAGTAAACTGTGTACACTAACTTTTTCTGGGATATGGTGGTATTGGTTGGACCTAGACCACAGTTGAAGTCAGATATATTATGGAAATTTGTTAAATAAAGCTGTTAATTTTTTTTTTACAGTTAGAATTATGATTAAACAAAATAATAACAATAGGCTCAGCATTGAGTGATGTCTAGAAAATTAGATAAAAATATCATAATTGGCATATATGCCATCCTAAAAGGTATGGATTTACTGCATCCAAACATTATCAGAGTGATGATTTAACGGAATAAGCTTCTATTAGACACATACTAATTTACTGGCTTGTGAACTGTTAATTCATATACACTCTAAAAAATGCTAGGTTAAATATAACCCAGCGCTGGGTTAAAAAGGGACAACCCCAGCTATTGGGTTGTTTTGAACCCAACCGCTGGGTCAAAACAACCCAATAGCTGGGGTTGTCCCTTTTTAACCCAGCATTTTTAGTGTAAAGGCAAAAAAAAAGATGAAACTTCTCTCAGTGTTTGTTTACTCACTGTCATGTTGTTCCAAGTGAATAATGAGATTTTTCATTTTTTTTGGTGAACTATCCTTTAAGTGATCTGACATTGTTGTTTTATCACTTCATTGACGCTGTGACAGTTGCTGTAGCTGTGCATTGAATAGATTACAATAGCTTTATTGTTCACAATAACGGATTATTACTCACTTGTTATTGTGTGCATATATCAAACTGATGTTTTGTTACTCCCAATTATAGAGAACTCTATACATTGTTTTTAACTTTTCTGTCTAGACAGGAAACACAACGACATGAAGTGGAAGGTGGGACTTACAGTTGTTTATTCACTTAAATATCATAGTACATCAACACAGCCATTTCCACACACAACAATATAGTTAGGTTATCACCAGTCTTTATTGTTCCTGTTCTGCACCGCAGCAGAACATGTGTGTTAGTTCAGCTCCGTGCAAAAAAAAAAAAAAAAGAGTTCAAGTGCTGAAAGAAAATCAAGAGGCTCTAAAGTAACTTTCTGAGCAGTTCTTCCTCTTTACGTAAGTGGAATACAAAAAGAAACAATCGTTCAAACAAACTCTAAACATGGTCATGTTTCAAATAGAAAAGTCTTTTGAGATTCTGTAAGTATCTTCAAGGTGAGTATAGTACAGAGTTTAAGAAAGAGACACTTCGCAGTTTAGCAGAAATCATTTAGAGAGTTCCTTAAAATTCCACTTGAGCATTATGGGAACTGATGCCAGGAGATGACCTCATCTATTGTCTTTCTCAGTGACATCAGCTCTTGGAGGCTCCCCTGTTCACTCTACTATGTGATTTCGAATCGTATGTTTATTTCTTAAACAGTGGTACAGCAGTAAATACAACATATTCTGTTAACAGTTTACATTTAATATCTACAGTATGTAATTCATATTATAAAATAATTTCCTAATTGTATCATTATGCTCTTTCATTAAATAAAGCACCCACCATGTGATCATTTTCTGAGATATTTGTCTTGTAAATCATCATTATGAGTCAACTGACAACATGTCAGGCACTTCATAAGTTCCAGTCTTTGATGACATCATCAATCTGTGACATCATTGTTGTCTGCTGGTGCTGTTACACTAAAGAGCCATTCACAAAGAACACATTTTTACACTGTGCTGCTTTTCCATTGTTTTTCTTTGTAAATATGCACTACATCTTACGTATTTTGCAGCATCTCACACATGACACAGCATTCTAAATATACAGCGCTCCAGTTAAAAAACACCACTCTAGACCTTACTCTTTTTTTCATTCCACTGACCTGCGTCTTGTATTTTCAAACGCAAAAATACACTTGGTACATTATTGTGCTATATAAACATGCGCTAGATGTTGCATTTGTGTCTCTCGTGCATGAGCGCCATGTTTTTAAAAGGTTGTGTCATGATAAGTGCAACTTAAACGTCTCTACACCTTGCTCTTTTTTTTTTTTTAAGTGTTCTGTATTCCACTGTATTGCTTTTCATTGGTTTTCTTTTATAAACATGTGATAGATGCGTGTCTTTGACCGTTCTGCTTGCATCTCGCATCTTCTGCAACATTGTACATGAACTGGCTTTCTAAAAATGCAGTGCTTAAGCTTAAAGAAGATTCTCTTCCTTGAGTCTTCTGTAGCGTTTCGCTCAACACAGCATTTTAAAAATGCAGTGCTAAAATAAGTTATGTTTTTTTTAAAATCATCTCTAGGCCTTGCTTTTTTTTTTTTCATTCAATTACCTCGAATCTAGCATTTTTAAATGCAAAAATGCATTCTGTGTGAATGGCCGCTTTTTCTTCTCCGCGTGTTCCTGGTTGCAAAAATAAATGCTGGTCACCGTTTATCATGACTTCGCGTATTTGCTACTTCTCAAACGGCTCATACCGCAGCGACAATTTCTTTTTCTGGGACTGGATCATAAACCAGCTTTTACGCTACATCACACAGAACCTTTCCTGGTTAATGCAGCAACAGCCAAGTGACACAATATTCATCTCAAGGGAATATTAATCACTTCAATGGGAAAATAAATCATCCTTCCACCTTCTATCTGACGGATCTGTGTTGGTTTATGAACGAGGGCTAAGACAAGCGGAGCTGCACAATTCATGATACAACAGCTAAATGCATTTCATAGTCATTAAAAGGCCAGACAGGTCCTTTCTCTTCAGTAGCCATTTCACACAGGTATACATAAACATTCAAAAATGCACACACACTCATGACAAGCACCTGTATGCATACTCACACAAGGACGCATGCATGTAGTCAGGCACATTAGAATATATATTTAACACAGATTAGTTTTGATGCTCAGACTGTTCTTGTAAATGAAGTGCTGAACTTCAAATAGAAAAATCCACATATGCACAGAACACACAAAGGCATTCATATCAGGGCATAAGTATAGGTAAAGGCCATAGTTATAGCCCTTGTGTACAAAAGGAACATTTTCATGACAAAAGGAGACATCATAGCTGTAATGGACATAATTCATTGTTTCTCAAAAGCCTCTTTGCTGGGATAGTTCACCCAAAAATGAATATTCTGCCATTATTTAGCCTATAAAAAATATATATTTTTGATTAAAATTAAATGAAAGAATCAAAAGTTATTTTTGAACCCCAGTGACTTTCATAGTATGGGCAACAGTTGAAGCATTCTTCAAAATATCATTGAGATTTGGAAGAACATGAAAGTAACAAAATGATGGGTTTTCATTTTTGAATGAACTGACCCTTTAAAATTTTCCAAACTAAGAGTGTTGATGGCATTGAGCGACTTTCTAATAAATTTGAAGAATAAAGATGAGCAGAACACGCAGAGTTTTCATTTTTTATTATTAAATTATTAATCAGCCAGGGCTGCATCTTAATTCCTTCGATCTGACTATACTGCAATCCAATGACATCACATCCTGCCTACTGTCCTTTTCACAACATCCGGTATTTCAGCCCTCTTCACAGGCTACACTTTAAAAGGGAAGTGTGCACTGGCAGTGCAAAACCAAAAGATTGCAATTCGCAGGTAATTATAAACTAACCTCAACGTGGCACTGGACGGGTCGGACACTCTGTAAGGCAAGTCAGAAGTCAATCTGACACTAATTTGCATTGGTTTACTGAGGTAATAGTAGCCAAAACAGAAAATTGGCGTCTAAAAAGTACTGCAAAGGGGGAAATTTGATCTGATTAATTAATATATATTTATATTAATCAGTCATCTCTCAGGAAGGGATTCCTTATGAAGTTTGCAATATTTCAGTCATGATTTAAAAGACCTGTGATTTTAACCTTTGAGTTCATCTGAGCTCCACATTTTGCTAATTGCGCTGGTCTAATGGCATGGAAACTTTATTTACTGACATTTTACTTATTGTGTGCATTCCTGTAATTCAAAGCATAGCACATGGTGCTAGCAACACCAAGGTCATGGGTTAAATTCCCAGGGAACACAGGGAAAAAGTGTATTTAGTATACTACATATATTGACTGCAATATATGTCTGGAAAATGCATAAATACCATGTGAGTAACAATGCTAGGAGCAGCACACGGCACCAAAATTAAGTTGGATTTAGAGGCACAATGCAAGTATGAACATTTCCAGTGATCCAGTCTACCTAAACTATCCTGTATGCAAACTAACCTGTCAGCAAAAATGCTGACATCCCCTTACAGATCTCACGTTAACCAGGTTTGATAGGTTACAATGGCACTCGTCAAAAAAATCAGCACCTTTCAGCGGGCAATCCATTGTTTTAGAGCCATTCTTCATATGTAATGCGGTTTTATAGCATGTCACCAGTTTGGTAAAAAGAAAGTGGTTGGTTCAAAATGCATTGGCAGGCCACATAAAACCATTAACGACAAATATAACATACACTGAAAAATAACAAGAAGGACCTTCATTGTTAGTTGCTTCAGTTGTTGTAGACCAGTGCAATCCTTCCTACATGTGCAAGCAAGTGTCCCTGCCATGATATCTACTCCTGCTTCTCTTCTAGATACGCCTTCACCTGTTTGCGCACATAGAATGCAGTGAGTGCGCTGCAACACGCTGTGAAGATAAAAAGAGCCACTGCATCGTGAGCCAAGTCTCCATGGAGACTTTCGTAGAAAGGTCTCCTCTCGCTGTAATCCAGACGCACTGCTTCAATCTGCACTAGAGTGCAGAGCACAAGGAACACATGGAAGATCTGATGGCCCTGGCCAATGAAGTCACAACATCCCGGGAACCAGCGCTCAGGATGGGGGCATGAGAAGAAGTAGGCGCTGATCAAAAAGAAGAGGACCTGGTAGCAGTGGTACACCACCGCCTGGTCGGCACAGCCTTGTTCGGAGCTGTAGCATTTATAGATCCGATGGAACACTGGGCTGATGTCTAAACAGTAGGCCAGGCCCGAGGGAACCACTTGGAATAGCTTGTGAACGAATTTGGGCAAGTTTGGGCTGGCGTACTTGCCGTAGCAGCAGCCCGTACAGGACAGCCAGGCCAGGAAGGCCGCGGCTGGCAAGAAAAAGCTTTGCACTTGAGCGTGCCATTCTTCTGCGATGACGTAATAGAAGTGGGCCAGGGCGCTGCCATACTGGTATATGGCTACACCAACGTAGTCCAAAAAATAAAAGGTGTAGTGGGAGAGCTCAGACTTGGCCGAGAGCAAGTGGGCAAGCGCGCTGCAGCCCAGGTAGGTGAACGCGGCTAGGAGCAGGATGAACAGCGGCTGGGCGTGTGGGTCCCGCAGGAAGTCCACAGTTTCAGACAGCTCCTGAAACTTGACTAAAATAATGAGGGAGGCCAGCAGGTGTGTCCATACATTTACAGACTCATTATGCCTCTGGAACAGAGTGAGGAAGTAGTAGCGCCAGTTCTGGTCAGGCGGCCTGTAGCCCGTGACTATGTGCGACTCACGGAAAACCCACGGCACATCGCTCACCATCACAGTACAAGGCAGTTTAGGGAAGGCTGACTCCAGGAAACGGGGGATCTGGCGAAGCTGCTGTGCGTTGATGAACAGCCTCCCAATCTGCTCCATCACAACCGTCGCCATGGTGAGGACTAATTAAGCGGCAGTCTACTGTGAGATCTGTTTGGGAAAAGTATTCAACAGTTATATATTACCTTTGCATTTGTAAGTATGTTCACAAGGGGAAAAAATGTTGTTTTGTATATATATATATATATATATATATATACTTTCACTATGTCTACCAAAAGAGTGAATACCTGCATTACCTGGGAATTATCTTTTTTTTTTTCCTGAAAGTCATAAACATTTACACTACATCTCAGAATTATGTGTTGTATAACATTCTGTGGTACAAGTGACGATGATGAAATATTTTTTGAATATTTTTAGGGGAATATATATATATATTGTCTAATGTAACAAAATTAAAGATTGATTGTACTGTAAATGACTCAGTATAGAACTTTACCTCACAATAACTTCAGAACTTTAACTCAATCTGGCAGAACTGCTTATGGTACAAATGAATATGACTTAAAGAAAGAATAAAACTTAAAGAAATACATTTTTAAATGAATATTGAAATGTTTTTCAAATATTTTAGGTCATAATTTTAAACATCAAATAATTAACTTTTTTATAGTTTACGGTTTGAAGTATGCGCTGAGACGAGGTTAAAACTATTTTAAAAAATACACTATAATGAAAGCATATTTAAAAAAATTCAACATATTTCAATGTAAACTTCAACGTTGAAACCTGTTAGTTTTAATAAAAATCAACCCCTGGGTCACGAAAGTGCTAAAAGTTGCAGAATCCTTATATTTTTAAACGTCTGCGCTTTTAAACGTTTTAAAGGGTGCATTTTAAAATCGTGGCCTAGTTTTTATTGGCTTATTTCCATTCTTTATGAATGCATGCAAACGACGTCATCGATACTTGTTCAAATAAAAGCACCCTGAAAACCTTATTTTGTGGAAAAAAACATGTCATGCATGTAAAATTCTTGCAAAGACTAAAAACTGGTTTATCCTGAAATTAAGATAACGTGATGTAAAACGGGGCAATGAATAGACATCACCGCTTACGTAACATCAGCTCTCTGCGTAAAGCTCTGACTGTGGACAATTTTAGTGATGGCATCCCAAAAGACAGACCCTTCCCACACCCTCAAGCTGTTTCTCGTAAAATCCCGAAAAAGAAACGTGAGACGCCGGAAGCGCAACAATGAACTGTCTTGAGGAAATTCAACGTTACAGATGCAAGCAGCAACTCAAAACGTTTTCTTCCTTGTCTCATGTACTGTACATGTTTTAACAAATGTCGATAATCTATCTTGGGTTATACTGATCTTTCATTTTCCCCGTTTGCACACCGTACGCGCTACACAAAGGCTATGTCTGTTTTTATCTAAAAGCATATACAGTGCATATGGGCATTTAATTTTTTAGCTTTCATCTTGCCTTAAACCTACGATCGGTAAATTAACTGGTTTACCTTTTAGGAGGATAGTCCCCTCAGTCAGTGAACTGTATTTAACCGCGCCTTCATATGCGTCTTGAGGAAACGTAATTAAACCAAGAAACTTTTAATTATAGAAAAAAATATTACGTAAAAAATTGTTGAGCTGGAGAGGCTCCTGCCAGCTCCCTGCAGTACCGCTGTCAGATGGCCGCAATCTAAAGATGCCTGATGGGCAGGTAAACTGTCCAATCAGAAAAGCCGAAGACCATTGTCCCCGCCTCCGTCCAGAGTAACTCGCCAATTGGAAACATCCTTTAAGGTGGCAACACCCTCTAAAATGTATAGACTGTGAAATGTGAAACTACCCTCTTCTTATTAATACCGCCATGTCCTGTTTAATAAAAAACGAGGTGAGAGCCAATGTGGTATAAAACAGATAAAAGATATATATAATGGCCACATGCGCCCATATATGTGTGCAGTAGCTAATTTACCCTATATTCACAGTTAACAGCACAGCTGAGCACAGATTTGGGCAAAAGCCACATGTAGACATGTTTAGACACGTTTTATTTTCAGTGTCAGTCGTTTGAATTAGTAACACAGAAAACATTTGCAATTAATTGAATATATAGGCAATTTAAATGTACTCATCGTCTAATATGTGCACATTGTGAGTGTACTTTTGTTCATTTCTTATGCTAAGCTATGTGACAGCTTATCTCATCACCCACGCAGGCACTCAGCTGACAATGTCAAACAACCTTGTCAAACTCAATGTTAACAGTGGAAACAAAGGTCCATTTTGTGAATTTAGACACAGGAAGGCTAAATATTTCTTCAGACAAGTAATAATAAATTCCCATGCACTTTGCAGTCTTGTACAAAAATAAAGTTGTCAACGAGAAAATATTTCTAGAATTCCTGTTGTACTTGTCCTTTCAGTGGTAAATGTAATTGTTTTTCATTGATTGATAGGCTTCTCCATCAATAATACTCTGAGTGATTAAATGATTCAGACTGGGTCATAACAATGTGTGGGTGCTTTGAAGGTCATTTTGACATTTGAACTTTTTGCCCCTTCCTGCAACACAGACAAGCACATGATTTCATTTTTATTTTATTCAATTAAAAAAATGTTTATTCACACAACATATTACTGGACATGATCAATTTTTGGATGCATGTAATTGCTTCTACTAAGGGAGTTCAGAATTTGGAAATAAGGTATCATTTATTTTTTAGAAAAGATTGATGCACTATTTCTGAACGCATAATAATGTGACAGCATGTAGACAACAAGCCATTCATCACTGCAAAGCTGTTTACAACTGCCATAAATTTTCATGCATCCAACTGTTTTGGCAACAAAGGATAAATCAATAATAGGTGTTATTATGTCAACATTAGGATTTTTTTTTTTTTTTTTTTGCTGAAATCATTTTAAGACAATTTTTCGAGAAAGCCTCGTCTAATACCTGTTCGACAAATTCAAAACCACTAGATGCCAGTATAGTTCAAATACATTCTCAAGCAACAGATTTTATTATTTTTTTAACACTCAAACCTTTGCAAGTACTTATTGGAATGCATTTTTTTTTTTTATTAGTGCATATTGAGTATGAATTACTATAAAAGTATGATCTAGTAAAGGAAAGGCATGTGGATAATGAAATGTTTAGTTTTCACACTAGGAATCTCATGGAGATTATAAAGAGTACATCAAAAAGTGTCCAAAAAGATCTAATTATTGTTCTGGCAAAACGTATTTTCCATATAGAATACAGAAACTGCCATTTATCTTCATAGTGTACAAATTTTAAGAAGTTCTTTTACTCCACATTACAATCTGGCTGACTGACAGATCAACAAAGAGGCAGTGGCAAAACTGGTACAATAACAAACAACTGTGCAACTTTATTAAGCTCATAGGATGGCAGAACTGACATACAAGGGAACAGGTGGACTTGCACAATGCAGTATACCAAGTACTGTATATATTAGACCTATGCATAACACAGGCATGCTTCTCTATCAGTAAAACACTGCTCATTTTAAACGCTATAGAGGTGTAACTGGACAAATCTACAGGTTAGTGGGGATGATGAAAGACAGAACTGAATACACATAAACTGATGAAATGTTGTGCACCAGCTTTTCCCCAAAACCCCTTAATAAAAAAGTGGCAAGTACATGGATCCAAACACGGAAAACTGGCCATTTAATGGAACAAAAAAAATAAATCTTTGGATACATTAAAAATCCCAATACTATACCCTAAATGAAAAGGAAAATGAGAGAGGAAACTTAGTCTTCACCCTCAGCCCCATCTTTTGTTTCTTTGTTCTTTCGTACCTCTTCGAGCTTCTTGTCCTAAAATAAAGAAAAATACATCCATTAACATAATGGAAATTCAATAGAACTGAAACTTTACAAAGTAACATATAATGCATATGCATTCATCAATTTACAAACCTTCTCTTTGAATTTCTCATTCATAGCTGCCATGCGTGCTGTGCGGTTTTCTTTGTTGGCTTCCATTTTCTGGTTAAGTTTCTCCTCTGCCATCTTGCTGAAGTTGTTGTTCTCCTCCATTGCTTTCTGAAGGACTTCCTTCTCATGCTCTCGTTTCTCAGCTAAGTGCTTCAGGACCTCTGCCTCATGGTTCTAATATGAGAAGGTAAACAAATGAGGAACAGAATGCACAGTCACTATGCAACGGCTTCTTAAACGACCACTTACCTTGCGTCTTTCCTCTGCCGCGTCCAGTTTTTTCTGGATCTCATCCAGAGATACCTCCTTCTTCTTGGGGGTGGAAAGTGGGAATTCTCCCTTGGCATCTGGAGCCGAAGGACTCAGGATGACTTCAAAAGCCTGTCCTGAGGCACGTTTGTCCAGTTCCTTAACCTGAATGTCTGGGAATGATACGCCATTGTATTTAATAATCCATGCTTGATTTCCTTTGCAGAATGATTTAATTTAAATTACGTTATAGTGAAGCATATTGATTTCGATATTGGAGCTTAGCTGCTAATATTTTCACATCTAACCTCCAGAGGACGCCATTGCACTTCCAACCTCAACGGTTTCACACACCTGCCAAATGAATGCATATAATAATATCAGAAAAAGGCTAACGTTTTGCTACTAACGTTGATGCAAATCATGCTTACACAATCTTTTCTCTTAACCATCTGTCCCTCCCCACATATTGAAAACAAGTCTCAGCAATGAAACAGCTTTTCTGTCATTGAAAAAAAAAATCTTCAAGGTAGCTATTTATGAAAAATCCTTGAGTGGAGTCTGTCCCTACTGTGGTATATACAAGAAATAATACATATACCTAATAAATTAATATATAAACAATAACTAAAATACACTACTTAAAGGAATGGTGTCGCCACAATAGACATGCATAATAAGTGAATGATATAATGGGAAGGAAACACGCTGTAAAAAATGCAAAAAATGACTGCCTATTAAATAGAAATATATCCTTTTTTATGCTGGATGCCAAGAAGAGGACGAGTCGCTGCCTGCACAACAAGCACCGGATCCATCTATTCAGACGTGCTGTCATCATCATCTAATTAAACAATAACAGTTTAATGAAAATATATAATGCAGGGTGTACACTCGGGTGAAATGTAGAGACAAACAAATCAGCATCATGCATAATGTAATGAGATCCCACTGGCCACTGAGAGATTAAAACAAAGGGGATATTGTGTAAGAAACGAACAAAGACAGGCTAATCCGTTGAAGTGGTTCGTCAAATATTAAGTATTAGACAAACTTGTCATCTTAAAAATTACCTGACAACATATCATCTCTTGATGGCTGAAAATAAACATCCAGCCCCAGTGTCTATCCGATGGGATGCAGGATCTCATCTGGAGACAATAGATGGCCGAGATACACCCGAACCCCCATTATAACAGCCTTCAAAAATCCATAATACCACACACTATACTATATTACGTATCAATAAGACCCTAATAATGTTCAAGGAACATGCAAATATGGAATGCAACATTTAGAAATAGTGGTAATGGTGTATCCAACGTTTTCATCAAACCTGATCACACCCTAATCTCTCCCATTTCACACCAGACACAACTGCACTGCCCATTGTACAGAATAATCTCAGTGTTGACATGCAAACTAATTTTGCCTAATTCCATATGTTTATTAATCGATGTTATTGATGCAATAGAAGGTAAATAATATTATTTGACAGCACGGTTGGTGAATGCACAAATAACAAAGACAAAAGACGTCGAGACCCATTAGATCACCGGTCACTGTACTGTGGGCTATATAATGGGATTGTTGTTAAGATTTTAGGTAACGTTAACGTTAAAACAGAAAACTGTTGAAGTCTGTGGCTGACAATAGAATTGGTTTTTTCACTTGCAAAACGGCTAAATCAACAAGCAAATCTCAACTAAACGAGAGCCAGATGGCTAACGTTGAGCTCGACCGTTTGAACAATTCCCTCCCGATTAAACGACGAGCAGTTAGATTGCTGCGCGTGCTAATTCATGGACTTATTTAGTTATGGTAACTCTATTCCTGATTCCCTTGTCTATTATCTGCATCCCATCCCCCAAAAGGGAGGTAAATATGGGTGTAACTGAAAATTAAAATCGTAAATCTTTGAATTTTTATACTTTTGGTGCCTCCTCCTCCTGTCACGTCAGAAACGGTTGAGATGTATTGCAAAAATATGAATTTTTGACAATAACAACAACAACAAAAACACCCACCTTTAGATACAGTGGAAATCAGAGCTGGATTTAACCGCGCGCAGATTCCTCTCAGTGCCTCAGCATCAACCGTTCGCGCAAAAGAGGACCAAATTGTGTTACGTCACATTTGGATGTGACCAATAATCATCGAATAGAGAATTCTGGGATATGTAGTACGCTATAATTTCAATGGAAATTATGTGATTTACTTTTAAATTATTTGCATAATATATATGACTGCATTCACATTAAAAGTTTACAATGCTTATTTCTCAAAATAAATTATCATAAATTATAAATGGACAATTAAAAAACAATTAATTTCTTTCGACTAGCCTATTATTTCAGACGCCATTTTTATTCTCTTTTTTTATTGAACATAACCATTTTTATTATTTCCACTAACCACTGAACCACACTTACAGAATTGTTTGATATCATAGCAAAAGATACATTAAAACTGACCAGATATACAATAAACTAGTGTACAGTATACTAGTATACTAATGTAGAATACAATGACATCTTAATTTAGAGGAGTAAAATATGACAACTTGTAATGACAACTTAAGATGAGGCTGTAATGGAACAAGCGAGTCCTGACGTCACCCCGTTGTTAGTCATCTCACAACAAGTAGACTACAGTATACAGCCCAATAAATTCTTAGAACAAAGCAGCGACATGTCTGTGACCTGCTTTAAAAATTGTTTTTGGAGCAAAGCAATATGGCAATTAATTCTTCCAATGCCTCAATGAATCCTCTGTCAGTGCATGAACTTTAGCTAAATGGCAGAGCTCAGAGTCTCAGCAATGTGTTTCAAGCTGACTGGTTTTTACTGCTGGTGTTTGTTTCTGTGCCATTGAATGGTCTTGGTCTCTGAAAAGCAAATGTGGGAATCAGTTGTTTTGACTATTTTAAATACATTAATGCATTCATAATACACTGCATTCATTAATTTAGCAGATGCTCTTATCCAAATTGACTTTCAAATGAAGAAAACACAACAATTACTGGCATGCATTTGCATTACATGAGATTATTTGATATTTTTTGTTCCTCAGTTAAATATCTCTCTAATATTTTCCTTGTATAGACCTCATCTCTGTCCAAAAGTGCTTGTATCATGCTCTGCCAGTCTCCTCCTGCCCCACCCAGGATCTCATTCATCCTGTTTGGGGGGGGCATTTTGTAAGCTGCCCAGGGGAAGGGGGAGCAGATGGTGCTTAGATGCCTCGCCCTGCCTAGGGTCTCTGTGTCTTACACTAAGACATAAAGGGAGCTGAGAAACCCCCTGCCAAGGGCATTTTTTAGCTGTTATCACTGGGGGCAGAGGGTATCATAAAAGCTATTTTAAACAACATTTGAGTATAAATAAGTTAATTAGCAGGCTTTCCATAACTATAAGCCTACTTGATACTCATGTGTTGCACATGTTGCTGATTTTGGGGGGGTTGTGTGAGTCTGGCCCTCCTATTGTTTTTTATTTATTATTTTTTGCAAGCAAGTTAGAATAGAATAGAATAGAATAGATAATTTATTTTATTTATAATTTAATTAATTCAGTCATTTATATTTGCATATAAGTAAGCTATACTGTGTGTGTGTGTGTGTGTGTGTGTGTGTGTGTGTGTAAATCTTATAATGCATATTGCATATACATTTAAGGATTTATTTTTGCAAATATATACATAAATTTTTTTTTTATACTCTACTAAAAGACTAAATCATTGCCTAACTTGGTGCCAGAAAGATATCATATACATGTGCACTAGATGTGCATAGATGAATGTAAGCTGTAAGACTTTATGCCAAAATATTTTCTGATAAATGCACTGGAACATCTATTGTCTAGATTGTGGAACATACTGCCTGCAGCCAGACAAACAGACAAACAGACTTCCCCTATTCTAACCACAATAACATACTGGTTGCACATGCTTTTACACACAAACACATCCCCTCCCAATGTCTCTCTTCTCTGTCTCCCATAAGACAAAGGAAACCATTCTCTAATTTTAAAATGTAATCAAAATAAAACAACAAATAGAAAAGACACCTGTCTTGCAGACATTATATGTGTTACGGGGCTGACGAGACGCAAGCGAGCGCCGCTGCCTCGGGAGGTTTTGCAGCCTCAGCCGCCACCTCTGGAGACACCATAGCGGACACCGCCACCTCAGGAGACCGCACAGTGGCCGCCACCATTTCTAAATTTTCAGTGGTGGTGTATGCAGCCCAAATACACCATAAAGCTATCCCCATTGTGGGAAGCGCTACAGACAGGGGAACTAGTTCAGAAACTGGAGGGCTTGAGAGCGCTGGTTTAGGGATGCCAGCTGCACGTGCCGACGCCAGCGGTGGGTCCTCCACGCTGGAAGCCAGTCTGGGATACCAAAGGGCTGACCTTGATAATCTGGGTGAAACAGACAGGACATGACATGACTCTGGATGATCAGCTGTGATGCGACGTGATTCTGGATGATCAGCTGTGATGTGACGTGACTCTGGATGAATAACTGAGGCGTGACGTGACTCTGGACGAACAGCTGAGACGTGACGAGGCTCTGGATGAACGGCTGAGATGTGACGAGGCTCTGGCAGATCAGATGAGACTTGACTGGACTCATGACGACCAACTGTGACCTGACTTGCCTCATGAAGATCAGCTGTGACTAGACTTGCCTCATGATGATCAGCTGTGACTAGACTTGACTCAAGATGATCAGCTGTGACTTGACTCATGATGATCAGCTGTGACTTGACTCATGATGATCAGCTGTGACTTGACTGAACTCAGGAAGAACAACTGTGACTAGACTTGACTCATGACGATCAGTTGTGACTTGACTAGACTCATGAATATCAGCTGTGACCTGACTTGACTCATGATAATGAACTGTAACTTGACTTGACTCATGACGATCAACGGTAACTTGACTTGATTCATGAAGATCAGTTGTGACTTGACTAGACTCATGAATATCAGCTGTGACAATATATATATATATATATATATATATATATATATATATGCATATAGAATCAAATTGTCTGATTTGTTTATCAAGTCTATATATAAATTCAGTATTTTTATTAAAGTATTTCAGTATTTTATATAGAAAAAACTTTTTTAGCAAAACAAAATGTTTGATTTGATCATAATTTCTATATATATATATATTAAAATCAGTATTTCGTTTTATATAATAAACTTTTTTTTCGTCAAGGCAAAATGTCTAAATTGATCATCATTTCTATATTCAAGAATTAGTATGTGAGGGCCTGTCATTGACTGGCTTTATCACAGTCATCCCTCACTAATGTATTAAGCAGTTAATGCAGTGTAAAGCATTAGTTTGCCATTACATCACAAGGATCTAAGTTTAACATATGCTCTGTGCCACCTCCATTAGAGGCTGAATAAGCTGGTGATGAATTATAGATGAATGAAGCCCTCATCTCTGAGTCCCTCTCCAGAATCTTTTTTTGCCCCTGTGACCTGAGTGAACCAAGGTTATTGTACAATCAAGGTTATTGTATATTTTGATGCTTATGTAATAGGTAATCATTTATCAATGACTTTCCAACAGTATTTTTTTTCCTTTCCCTCTTCTATGTCTGTGCTGTCAAGGACCAAGCATGCCAACATCACATTGGTGGTTATTTAGCAAGAAAGTCTGTGATGCAACTGCATGCAGCTTTTTTGTCCATGTGCAAGCCAGAAAATTCAGTTCATTTCAGACAACTGGATTCCCGTTTCTGCCACAGAATAAAAAATACAAACTTTTTATCTAGTTTACATTTAGCAGTTCTGACTTTCTCTGATTTGCGAGTTTGCATTTCGCAATGCCAACATTTGTCTCTTAATTCTGAGTTTATCTCTTAATTCTGATTAAAAATGACACAACACCCAACAATGAGACTGCAGTGTCTCCACAGTCTAAACGCTACTGCTCTCCTTGGCACTTTTCCTTTTGTGTCTGTCCCATCAGTGCCCAAGTGGAAAAATACCAGCATCTCCCTAGGAGCGAGCGCTGAAAGGCTGACGGTTGCTTCAGTATAAAGTTGTAATGCTGGTAGCTGCCTCGTTCAAACTGCACAATGAAGAGGCAGATATCAGCTGCCTAGTTTTCCTCAGCCCAGAACGGCTCGCCAACATTTCAACAAAAGATCCGATTATAACGGTCAGAAAGCGGGTGAGCTGAATACCCACCTAGTCGGTCACAAGGGAGGGGGTAAAATCTGTCTCCTGGTCTTTTATTCCTATGCATTGAATGACACCAAACACACTGTAAACCGATCAGGGGACAAGTACTGTTCTTAACATATGATAGTGATGGCAAGACACACTTAAGACAGCAACTGAACTTGTTCTTATACCTTTTTTTAATTATAGCTACAGCACAATCACTGTTTAATTCTTGAATGAATGCATCTAATGAGTCGGTTGTTTTTAGTGAATAAAACACATATAGGCTAGCTTACAACTAATGTCATATTTATCATTAAATACATTGACTGATTGTTCATTTCAACACGTAGTCAAAGATTAGCATGAATTACATTAGGATTACATTATGTATTACACAGAATTCATTATGAGTTTTGTCAGTACTTTATAAAATAAATAAATTGATAAAATGCAATTTAAATAGTAGGCTACATATTTTGATACACTGAAAAGAACCAAATCGTTTGAGCCATTCCTTTGAAAATCAGACTACACTGGTTGCGCTGTATGTTTTTGAACCAGCCCATAAAAGTCATTCATTCTGTAATAGACAGCGGTAGCGGTGTCTGTCTTGTTTCGCTGTGGATTCTGTAATGGGGTTGTGGTGCAATGCACTTCCGTTAATGGAACTGAACGTCATCTCCGATTCGTTTTTAATGGCTTCTTCAATGCTTGCTTACCTCATTGTGCTTGACATTCACATTTATTTAGGAGACACTTTTATACACACTAACACATTCAAGGTATACAATATGTGGGTTCCTTGGGAATAAAAAACCTTGACCTTGCCACTGATAATGCCATGTTATTGCCAGAAACTCAATTTCTATTTAAATAAGCTGTTGACATAGGCTACAATTGTCCAATTGTTTCATATGCTGGGCTATTCAGGCTGTTACCAACTTGAAGCTGCCCTTCTGAGTCAGAACATCAAGTGTCCAGAGCACAGGTCATCCACTTGTGTTCAGTGATTATTTTCACATTTTCAAACACTCATTCATTCCCTTTGATGTCTGAGGTTATTCAAATGACTGGTCCTCAAATGGTGGATTGCTGGTGTACAGCGAATAAATGGGACTAAATGCAACTAAACAAATTCTCATGCAAAAAAAGACTTATCAGTTAATAATAAAAAAATTGATTACAAAAGGAATTATTATTACTGAAACATTTTCCACCTCCCTAATTAACTATTTTTAAATAATTTTGGTTTTGTGTTCAGTTGCCACATATGTTCAGTGTAAATCCTATTTCCATTTGCAAAACCAGTGATTTAAGCCATTACATATTATACAACCAATGAAAACCATTTTCCCATCTTGGATCACTGTGGCACATGCAGTTAATCACAAGAATTCATTGTAGTTTTCGCCAAGAGGTCTGACTTAATGTTTGTCTGCATGTCTTTTTCCATTATTGCACCTCTGTCTCACTTTTGCTCTCCCCTCCTCCTCTTGCTCCGTCTCTTACTCTTTCTCTCTCTACCTCAGGCAGTCTGACTGGCACGTTAAACATCATGTGCCATGCGTCTGAGTGGGTACTGCCACCCCATACCCTTGAGCTGTAAAAGCTGATGATTATTTTTCATTGGCTCACATCAACACATCATCATTTGCGACAACACAGCAAATTCCTCTGCCCCAGCAGAGCCAAATAGCCACAAAATACTATTAGTCTCAGCACCAAAGAAAAGGTCATCCCTCGGTTAAGGTCTCCACCTTTATTACAGAAGATCTGAGGCTGCCGTGGCTGATGTCGACTGCCTGGGGTTGTCACTAATAGCTGTGCTTTCACACGACATGTAGTTATTAACAGATGAAGTGTGCTTCTTGTCTGCACCGCATGTGGGCAGATGTGATAGTATCTCGCTGCTGTAAGGATGTAACCTTTGTTGTTCAGCTTTGCTTCGGGCTTCACCCATTCCACATCCACGTCCCTCCATGTTGTGCTTCTGTAAAGACGAACAGAATCACGTGATGCATGCAGGCTGCTGTTAGTGTTTGGCCCTCGTCCTTGCAAGATTTCCGAGTACATCAGATGAAAGAATCTTGAAAATGTTCCTTGTGCAAAACATACAAGACGGACACATCTGTAAGTGAATTTTTTAGCAATGTGGTGTGGTTTTTTTTAGCCGAGGCAGTTTCCTTGGCAACATGTTGCCATAGCAATGGCCCAGGCACCATTCTTCGTTGGTTTGTTATACAAGGGTGAGGGGGGGGGGGGGACTACACTCCCTCACAGCATATTTGGGTGGCTACATGCAAGCTAACACTATGCTCAGACAGCCAGACACAAAGTCAACACATGTGCTGGATGTGTCAAGGGATCTGCCAGTCTGCCATGTTTATCACTCATATAAATAATAATAGATGTTGTTGACATTTAACAGATGGGGGAGTTTGTCATCCTTTGACAAAGTTTTGTCATAGCAAACACTGTATAGGAATACATGTGAAAATATTATGAAAATATTAGTTTTTATTGCATTTCCAGCTATTTGTACATTAACAATGGGGGATTTTGTCATCCTTTGACAAAGTTTTGTCGTAGCAAATGCTGTATAGAGAGAGAGAGAAAGAGAGGAATACATGCAAGGCCCCACATTGTACACAAATCGTTCAAAATAAATAAAATAAGCTCCTATGTCCCTGGAACGTAACACAATGCATGCAAATATCATGTATTTGTACATGAACCATATTATATAGTTACGACTAAAGGGTGTTGCTAGCCACAATGCAAAGTGCAGCATTTAAATTATATTTAAATTATATTTTATGAGGTAAATTCATTAAAGGAATAGTTCACTGAAAAATGAAAATTTGTTGAAAACTTACTCCTCTGATTTGCATCTATCCATATTGCATTCTCCAGTGAAAAAGTCATCTATAGTCTGAATCAGGAGTGAAATATGCACAGATCAACCACCGTTGAAAACAGTCCAAAATAAATATGTCAGTGGATTTTGATGTGAGAGAACAAAGGGGGATGAACTTTTAATTTATTATGGATTATGGCCGGAAGCATAAATCTAAAGTTAAAACACTTTAATGATGGATTTGTTTCTTACAAACACTCAGCTTTTCACTTCACTGGAACTTTATTGGAGTTGAATTGGAGTCGTGTAGATTATTGTGATGTTTTTATTAGCTGTTTGAACTCTCATTCTGACAGCATCCATTTACTGCTGAGGACGTATTGGTGAGCAAGTGATGTAATTCTAAATTTCTCCAAATCTGTTCTGAACTATTCCTTTAATGATATTTTAATAAGCAAATTCATTAAGTTACTATGTTGTGGATTTTCACACGACTGGAACAAATGTTTTGACCACTAAGAAGGGTCAGAAATAGGATATGGACATCAGCCCGTGCAGAATCAAAGAAGTTTAACTCTATTTCCTATCCCATAGGGAAGTTGTACTTCAGCTTATTGTTATGTGATACAGTGGAAGCAGATGCTTATTAAGACATACACAAAATGTGGACAACTTTGTGTATCATTTACACTATGCATTTTGTTTGGTTTGACTAATTCAAATTCACTACTTATTTAATAGACAAATATATGATGAGATTAAATGATCAAGGCAGGACACAAATCCTCAAATGTCCTTTTCATTGCAGATTCAACACAGATGTTGTTGTCTCAAACTTTCAGAGTGGCACAGATGGGCAGATGTTTAAGAAGGGGTCTTATCATGATGAGAAGCCTCTTTTAATCTTTATTGGATGTTGTCCTCACCAAGCCTGCACTAGAGAGCCAATAGTAGGCACTCCATAATGTCAGTAGAATGTCACTGTCTAAGTAATCAGTGAAACTGAGGCCATATGAAGAACATTATATGAAGATGATTAACAGAGAGCGTGAAAGAAAAAATACTGGATGACTCTAAATCAGTGCTTTTCAACCGTTTTGACCTAGGCTTCCCACACAACATTTGCTCTGGTATTTTGCTGTATGACAATGCTGCTTGTTTTTAGACTTGTTTTATTAACAAAAACTGGGAGTGTTGATATATTTAATTAAATTCAGGTTTCATATACTCTCCTCTTGTTGGACTCATTTTAAATACATTTTTTGAGCTTATGCACCGTTTCGCATCATCATCTCCATTTACAAGCTCAGCCAGTCTTTGTACGTTTTTCAATAAAAACAACAATCCATGTACTAAGAATTAAGTATACGATAATAAAATAGGCTCCTATTGTGTAAAATATAATAATTAAGAATATAGATGCAGGTTTCAGTAAAGATTTACAGGGATAATTCACTCAAAAAAGAAAATTCTGTCATCATTTATGCACCTTCATCTCATTCCAAACCACTATAGCTTTCTTCCATAGACAACAAAATCAGATGCTATGGAGTGTGTTCATGCTAGTGCTGTAAAAGTACTATAACAGTCACTACTTCACATAACTATAGTGTGCTATATTTCTAGTCTTCTGGAAAACAAAAAACAAAATTTAAGCCACTGCATTCACTATAAACCATCCCTGTATCTTTTTTATGGTGTTTTCTATGGTGTAGCATCAATATTCTGGAGAAAATTGTTTCTTCAAAGAGTTAATGACCTTCTCACCACAAGACCTTTCTCAAATGCGTAATGTGTTTCCTACAAATCTAGATTATCTTTGACTGCCAGGCCTCACAAAGCGCTCTGTGATTTGCAGACAGACCCTCAGCAGCAGAGGATCTTTCCTTTATCCTGACTTACATGTTTATATCCACTGCTTGGATGCACTACCCAGAAATAAATTCCTTTTGACTGTATAGAGCCTGCTAAGATCAGTCCATTTGTATTGATTGTGTACTTAAGAACAGTTTCAGGTGCCTCCTTACTTCCTGTAAAAAACCAAGCTAAATATTTTATGGCATATGTGTATGACATTAGACGTTTATTGCCGAGAAACACATGGTCACCCTCTTATTGTTTCATATTGACAACAAATGGCGTGTATGTCCCCGGGCCGTGTGAATAGTGGCTCCACCTGGTGGTAAACAACAGCACTTAATGCATTTAAATGGATTCTGAGGTACAGCAGGTTTCAATTGATTTTCTAATACTGACCCCTTTCAGTATCATTAATTTTTTATATTTGTGTATATACAGATACAGCTTCTCTGTCTTTGTAATGTTAGATACAATACACACATTGTGTGACTTCATTGATGTGTTTTTAACAGCACAGTTACTGTAGTGTAAAAACATACAAAGGCAATTTTATCCCAGTTTGGCAATTACAACATTTTACACTGATACATTAAGTTACCAGTGTAGAGTATAAATGGGACAATACTGTAAAATAAACAGAGTATTAAAATAGACAAAAAAAATCGACATCTCAAAACGCCCCACACTTATTAAATAATACCAGTTTCACACATATGCATATTATGACACAGACACTAAAAAAGATCTCTCTGGACTTGTCAAACATCACAGTCATATCCCTCCCTTTAGTTTGCATGTTTAGGCTATACAGACCTTAAAAAGGTTATGGCTCTTAGACATCCTCGCACCACACATTCAAAAAAGGTACTCTTTTTTTATCCTATAGTTTGGATTAGCTTAATTATTCAAACTTGAGTTTGAATCAAACTGACATCAAAGATCTACTAAACATAAACATATATTGCAAGTACACTCTGTTCAGTAAGAACACTCTATACAAAACTCTATACATGACATACAGTATGAGTTTATAGAGAATACAAAGTGGACAAGTTTTTTTTAAAGTTATAAAATCCTTTGCACACTGAGATTAAATTCAGTGATTTTATTATTTTAATAAGCTGACCCATTCAAATTGAAATTAAAAATCTGTGTTTGGAGGGCATTCTGAATATTAATTAAAATACTGCAAACTATTTTTTCCTAGTACTGTATACTCTTAACTTTATGATTACTATTCCCTTCCTGATTTATGCTTTTCATACTGCATTTCGTGTTTGGCAGTTCTGATTAATTTACTCACAGATATATGTTTTTTTATTTTTTATTATTATTATTATTTGAAGGCTGAAGATAATGCTACATGACGCTTGAATATTCGCAAACATCTGCTCATATTCTTTCACGGTTACCCTTTCCAAAAACTGAGGCGATTTTTAAAGACATATTACTAAGATCACATAATATCATACAATATCAAACCACAACTGGATGTATACGTAACTCACAATAGTCATTATTGGATAGAAAGCTCATAAAAACAAAAGCATTTTCTCAAACAAATGCGTAAAATTCATTAAAGCGTTCCCAAGCAGATCCCCCAGTGTTTTGGCATGTCTGTGTTTAAAAAAGTGAGGATTGTTCTTCGACATCCTCTTCTGCTTCCTTTCCTGTCTTTTGGACAGTCTGGTTTTTTTTTTTTTCATTGCACGAACCCTTTGAAGACCTTGTCCTTCATTTCACATTTTAGCTGCCCTCTGTTGCTTCCTATAATGCAGTCTGACAGGCATCAAGAACAGTCGGTGGAGGATGAGCTCCAGGGGAAAGGCGGGGGCTGTTGAGGCCCCATCTCTGTGGTTTAGGCAGACTCAGCCACCTAGGAACCCTCCTTCACCTCTGGGCTCTCTGTAGGAGTGGGGGGTTCCTCCGTAGACGGGGACTGAGCATCACCTGGCCCGTCTGAAACAGAAAGAGACATAAACACGGTTACCCTTTCCAAAAACTGAGGCGATTTTTAAAGACATATTACTAAGATCACATAATATCATACAATATCAAACCACAACAGGATGTACACGTAACTCACAATAGTCATTATTGGATAGAAAACTCATAAAAAGAACAGCATTTTGTCAAACAAATGCATAAAATTCATTAAAGCATTCCCAAGCAGGTCCCCCCGCGTTTTGGCTTGTCTGTGTTTAAAAAAAAGTGAGGATTGCTCTTCGACATCCTCTTGCAATATTCTGCTTCCTTTCCTGTTTTTTGGACATTCTGTTTTTTCTTTCATTGTACGGACCCTTTGAAGACCTTGTCCTTCATTTCACATTTTAGCTGCCCTCTGTTGCTTCCTGTAATGCAGTCTGACAGGCATCAGGAACAGTCGGTAGAGGATGAGCTCCAGGGGAAAGGCGGGGGCGGCTGAGGCCCCATCTCTGCGGTCTAGGCATAGACTCAGCCACCTAGGAACCCTCCTTCACCTCTGGGCTCTCTGTAGGAGTGGGGGGTTCCTCCGTAGACGGGGACTGAGCATCACCTGGCCCGTCTGAAACAGAGAGAGACATAAACAATAGGAATAACAGAGGTTTTTATTGTTCAGAATCAGTACTGAAATTATCCTTACACCTCATACCACAGTTACCACACTTTTTGAATTTCCTTGAGATTTCCAATCAGTTGTGATAACTGGATAAGGATAAAAATCATTTAAACAAAGTGTGATTCACTAAAGAATCATTTGTGACCCTGGACCAAAAAAACAGTCTTAAAGGGGTCATATGATGCTTTTTTAAAGATCATTATTTTGTGTATTTGGTGTAACAGAATATGTTGACATGCTTTAATGCTTTAATATGTTGACAT
Source organism: Sinocyclocheilus rhinocerous (assembly GCF_001515625.1). Classification (NCBI taxonomy): domain Eukaryota; kingdom Metazoa; phylum Chordata; class Actinopteri; order Cypriniformes; family Cyprinidae; genus Sinocyclocheilus; species Sinocyclocheilus rhinocerous. The sequence continues at coordinate 638,593 of NW_015625587.1, read as the reverse complement.
GCTTTAATTATTTTTCAAATACTGTACATTATTGTAGGTCCTCTATGCCCCGCCTCTCTCAAA
>NW_015625587.1:634727-635482 GCF_001515625.1 Sinocyclocheilus rhinocerous | reverse complement strand
GTAAATTTCCTACCGTAATTATATCAAAACTTAATTTTTGATTAGTAATGTGCATTGCTAAGATTTTCATTTGGACAACTTTTAAGGCAATTTTCTCAATATTTTGATTTTTTTGCACCCTCAGATTCCAGATTTTCAAATAGTTGTATCTCGACCAAATATTGTCCTATCCTAACAAACCATACATCAATGGAAAGCTTATTTATTCAGCTTTCAGATATAAATTGAATCTCAATGAAGAAATTGACCCTTATGACTGGTTTTGTGGTCAAGGGTCACATTTGTAAACTAGTTTGACCAATTAATTAAGAAGAACCAATATTTTTAGAATACATATTACAGAACTAAGCATAATAAAAAAAAATGTTATACTCTTATGATTTTATTAATTGATTTATAATACATTTTCCAGACTGTAAAACTGATATTTCCAGGTGTTCCATGACTGAGGAAACCCTGTATAACTATTTGCATACTTTAGTGGTATCGACAACTCAATAATATGATAATTGTTTATAATAAATGCGATATTTACTTTATTTTCACATTTTCTAATATTTTTGGCGGTTACAGGTTATCATAAAAAGCTAATAGTCTAAATATCTAATATAATTACACATTTTTAAAATTAAAATAATTTTTATAGTTTAATTTATTATAATAAATGATTAGAAATTATTTTTTTTTCATAAATATATATATATATATATATATATATTTATGAAAAAAAAATAATTTCTAATCATTTATTATAA
>NW_015625587.1:628610-633969 GCF_001515625.1 Sinocyclocheilus rhinocerous | reverse complement strand
ATATATATATATATCTATATATATATAAATCAACATTATAATACATTTAATAAATACAATAATTTTACTAAATAGATCTATTATAATTATATATCTAATATTTTATTAAAATAATAAATATTAAATAAATATTCATTAAAAATCATAAATAAAATACAAAGTATAAAAGAATTACCTGTGAGGGATAGTTCTGCCAATTTAAGAGACAGGTCAGGCGGGACTCCAACAGGAGACCCCAGGATGTCAGGCAGTGCGTTGCGACGGCCAGAGCGGCCCGATGAGGCAAAATCCAACACCGGCTCCACCTCTGTCATCTCTAAAGAAAAGGCAGAGCTGACATGAGGCTTGCAATCAGTACAATGGTGAAAACTGATCATTGTTCAAATACAGCACATGCATTGTCTTCTCTGACCACTAGATGGAGGTGGCACCCCAGAAATTGTTTCTTGCCCGCAGGAGGAACAACATAATTATATAAGCAAACATTTTTATGCTTGACCCATCTCGATGGTTCCACTGTGGCCCGAGGCTTGTCTTTCACTAGAACAAACAGTCCACTCTAGAACGCAAATCCTTCCCAATTCACTCTCCATTCTCTCTCAGTCAGGAAGCAGTTGTCTTGGCAACCAGATGGATCACCTATATTGCATAGCAACAGGTAATCTCTTCTGACAAACAGTGCTGAGATGCACTTTTGCGCTGTTTTCTTTTGACACAGCTGTTGCGAGATACAAGTAAGCTGTTTTCCCATGCGAGGCCAGTCTCTGTATATGTACTCACATGCGTGTGTACGTGAACACTTGGGTGACTTGACTATATGCATGCATTCATATCCCTTTCTTAGCATGTGCTTGCCCAAACATATGTCTGTGCATAAATATAGCAAAATTCACATGGCAAGAGTGCATCTTCGGACCATCAGGACCAGCATCAATCTGCTGATTACATCAGGGACAATTCAACTGGTTTATAAGACTGGGGCCAGTTGCATAAACATAGCCACTATGTTAAGACTGTGTCTTAAGAACTAGTTTGACCAACTAACAGTTAGCCAAGGGGTAACCAGTCTTATTTTTCGGATTCAAGTTAGACCAAGCTACGTTTTTATGTAACCGACTTAAAAAAAAATTATGATTAGTCTTAAAGAAAAAAAATTAGATGACTAACTTTTAGTCTAAGCCTTTTATGCAACCAGCCACAGGTCTCACACTCAAAGCAACTTCCAAAAAACAGACTAATAAATCAGTGCTTATACAGTATAAATAAATCATTGACACCTAAGGCCATGGTGAACAGGAACTGAAAATTGAAAGTAGGTCTTTAATACTGAGATTTTCTTTGACACATTTTATCAAAGATAACATATCTTTATGACGGCAGACATAAAACGTCAGACTTTATTTGTTCTGATGGCATGGTTCAAGTGTTTATTGTAGTGTAAAGGCAGCATTATTTTTTTTATTTTTTTTAATGCATTTAGCAGACTCTTTTATCCAAAGTGACTTACAGTGCATTCAGGCTATACATTTTTTTACCAGTATGTGTGTTCCCTGGGAATCGAACCCACAACCTTTTGCGCTGCTAACACAATGCTCTACCACATGTAAGTTTTTATTTACTGAACCTTTACCCTCTGAGCATCGCAATTATCATTTATACAGTTTCTCAAAAGGACTAATTACATGCACATCATCCCTTAAATATCACATATCGTGATATTTTTGAGGAAAATCATGCTGTTTTATTACTTTCCTAAGCACCTTTTTGCCTGGTGGATGCTAAAACATCCATACAACATTGATAAACCACATAATAAATGTGGGCATCATTTTACAGCCTACTAATGCTATTAAAAATGGTTACTCAAGACTCTCTCAGCTGAGGATCTCAAAAACTCTTCTCAAAAATTATCTCAAAAATGTTTCTCTTCTCAAAAAAATTATCTTCCCAAAAATTACTTTTTGCCTGGTGGATGCTAAAACATCCATACAACATTGATAAACCACATAATAAATGTGGGCATCATTTTACAGCCTACTAATGCTATTAAAAATGGTTACTCAAGACTCTCTCAGCTGAGGATCTCAAAAACTTTTCTCTTCTCAAAAAAATTATCTTCCCAAAAATTTAAATGTGATGAAAATTTACTCAACCTCAGGCCATCCATCAAACAGTGTTTAAACAGCTCATAAAAGCAGCACAATAATTCACAAGTAATCCACACGACTCCAGTCCATTAATTAACATTCATCAGGCACTGTTTAAGAGAGTCAGTAAATTTTGGTTTAGGCCAGAAGTTAAATGACCTTAATGATGGATTTCACTTCACGAGACATTAATTGATGGACTGGAGTCATGTGGATTGTTTGTGGATTATTGTGATGTTTTTAATCAGCTGTTTGGACTCTCATTCTAGCGGCACCCATTCACTGCAGATGATCCACTGGTGAGCAAGTGATGTAATGCACAGTTTCTCCAAATCTGTTCAAATGAAAAAACAAACTCATATACATCTTGGATGGCCTCAGCAAATTTTCATTTTTGGGTGAATATTCCTTTAAACACTATTCACTGGTAAAAGCACAGCTAGGCTAAAGACAGCTTAAGACAGCATCAGTCCCTCTCTCATTCTGTTTGTCTATCTCCTGGTAGGCTGCCTGACTAGCTGTGGCTCTTATAGTTTTATAATCCACATTGTAAGAAGCTGGAGGATTATGGATGAGAGACAGCGCTGGAGTGGATCCACTGCAATCTCAGCTACACTCCTTATTTATAGTTAACTCCTTATTTTTAGTTAAACTTCTCATTTGTCCAGACTTGCTTAATCACAGATCTTCAACTAAACTAGATGTCATTGCCTCAAAGTTTAAGGTACAAAGAACAGTGTCTCTTAATTTCATCCAAAACCTCACCCAAGAATAAGTACGGTAGATAAGTACTAGTAGATAAGTAGATGGGAAAACGTGTAATCTTCTGCTTTCAGTAAGTGTGCCTGTATCACGCAACTGCAGGAAAGAAAGAATAAACAATGTTCACAGTCGCTGATTAACATTTTATGTACAAGTTGGAGAAATGCAAGAAAAGACAACAGAAAAGATGATGTTATATGAAACAAACAATTAAAATATTTTTATGTGTTTGAAAAAGATCTCCTATAATCACCAAAGCTGCTTTTATTGGATATTGTGAAATATTATTACACTTTACTTTTCTATTTTAATGTATTTTAAAATGTAATTTATTCGTGATGGCAAAGCTGAATTTTCTGCAGTCATTACTCCAGTCTTCAGTGTCATATAATATAATAACATTATTATAAATGTTATAAAACTTAATATTGTTAGTTACATTTATATTTCTTAATGTTGTTGTGGAAACCATGATACAATTTTTTTTAGGATTCTCTGATGAATAGAAAGTTCAAAAGAACAGCATTTATTTGAAATAGAAATCTTTTTGGTAATTTTGACCAATTTAATGTTGAAATTAAAGTTTTAATTTCTTACCACAAACTTCTGAATGTTAACTGTACTAAGTTAACCAAGTTATAAAACTGAAAATTATAGTGTATATCTTTAATCTTTAAAAGAAACACAATATTAAATGTTTTATTATTATTATTATTATTATTATTATATTGTACTGGAAAATGTGTTGCCAACAATAGCTTTTTTTAATATAAGATTCATTATAGAAATATTAAGTCCTGTGATGGATATTTTACTAATTTAACCTGTTTGTCCCTGACAACTTGGTTTTTGCATGAAGATGAATCTGTAAATAACTCTTGTAAGAAAATAATGGGTTCGTTTGAGCAGCTTGTGCAAAATTACACCATCTGTACCTGTTTGCTTTCTCACACAAATAGCCAAATAAAAGTCAAATGCAATCTGTGTTTGGGTACCAGAATCTAACCTGCTGTATGTTAAACATGGCGTAGATTGAATGCTCTTTTTTTGAGTGATGTTTTTGTTTTTCTATTAGACTCACATGATCAGTCACGCAACAGCTGGAAGCCCAAAGCAATGACCTTCACTCTGAAAACCTAATTCTGTTAGAGGAGACACGGTGCACCCAGATTACTGATATTACATTCTGTTGAAAGATCTCATTTTGTGATTGTTCTATATCCACAGAAAAGCAAAATATCATGCCAGATGTCCATCACGGTAAGTGTCCGTTCAACAAGAGTGTAAAGAAAGAGTGTTGCATAAGACGCAGAGGAAGTGACAGACTTTATATGACAGGCTATGTAAACAAATAGAGGTGGACTGCAGGGGTCACTTCACTTCTCCAAGCATTCAGACTGAACAACTTTGGCCACACTTTGGGCATGACCTCATACTGTCTCATACTGGACACTGCATTAGGGGAATCTTAGGACAACAACATGGGACGAGACTAAAGTCATCTTAAGAACTGTCGTCTGATCACTCTCAAGATGACGGATTCTTCTTTCGCTTCATTTCCCTGTGTCTAGATGAAAATAATGTAGAACATTTTAACTGAGTGTTTTGTTTTCTTTAAAATTCAGGCCTTCATTTTTGAAAAACTGAGCTTAACCCTGACAGAGTGAAGACCTGACTCCGAGCTAAACTGGAGCAGATGATGTCATCTTAATCCTATTAATCATGTTTTACCGTAAAAAAAAATATAGTGACAATGAGTGTGTCTGAAAGCTAAGGCAGCTGCCTCACTGCCCATGTACTTCTCAGGCAGTGTTTGTGTATGAAAGGTACTTCCTTCACTGGTTTCACACAGACTTCCAAGGCACCATAACATCATGTCTAATGATCTGGAACAAATTCATATAAGCTTTAGAAATAATTAGGCAAATTACATGCTAGAAATAGAATTATATGTTGAACAAAAATTAAACAATGGACATTTATGTATTAGTTTACTTCTTCAGCTGCTCCAATAAGATGCCACTTTTTTTACACACAGGATTGTGGAATAGTGTCAACAATGAAGAGTGCAAAGAGAGAAAAATATGATGAGATAAAAGCATCTTCGTAAAAAGTATGTTACACAAATATTACCTGCGAAGGCAGCATTTTTCAGCACTGACTGTATATTTAACAGTTTCTAACTGTATTTCATGTAAATTTAATACACAAACCTATTGAATCTGCAATCCATTTCTAATTATAAAAATGTGTGATGGCAAGTGGGACACAAGTTCAAAATGGGCCTCTCCGGTAACTGTATCCAACAATAAAAAAACAGAGCACAGTGTTAACCAGAAACACAAAACACTAGGTAACACGGAATAATAAAATATTAAGCTGGTAAATTTGGTAAATTAGATGTGTTTTTTTTTTTAGAATTCCTACTGTAATATATATATATATATATA
>NW_015625587.1:605348-628514 GCF_001515625.1 Sinocyclocheilus rhinocerous | reverse complement strand
GATTCTACAATATATATATATATATATATTTGTAATATGTAAGATAATGATAATGATAAAATGTTCTCCAAAAATATAAAGTAATTCATACTTTTGTCTTCTATACTAAGGTAACTAACAGTTATCCAGTTACTAGAAGTCTACTCCAGCATTTTTATTTTCCCCGTTTTTACAGTGAATATATTAAAGTTGCCCTCGGGTTACAGCTGAAATTGATCTGACAGCAGTACGTGCCCATGGGTGTACATGTATAAAGGTTTATGTTGCACACGCGTCCCCTGATTCCTCACATCTGCGTTTATTAGTGCGTTTATTTATATTTATATTATTTTGTTATCATCCTTATTTAATTTTAGTCAATAAAAAGGGGCGTTCATTCTCCCGATATGTCGTTATACCATTATTAATCTTGAATGAATTTCAGTGCAAGTAATCGTTACAGCAAAGCCTCGAAGCTTCGTGTCAGTGTTTCACCTTAATAATGATAATGAATGAATTTAATACACTGTGATAGAAGATTAAGCTCATGCCGAGCTCAAACAGCATAAGGAAGAGGCGAGAACTTACCAGCGGTGTAGACAGATATCCACAATATCCCTGACTGATGCAGATTTTTCACGTTACTGATAAATTAATGCAACATTTTCACGGGAGACGGTGTGTTTTGAGAGCACCTGCCCCAGTCCTAAGGCTTGACACCATCTCGGCTCCCGTTTGCGATCGTGATTTCAGAGGAATAATTGACAGGGGCAGAGAGGACGATACCATTAATTATTCGTAGGGGAGACGGTACACCGCAGCGAGAATGAATACTGAAAAAATCGCTGTCGTTTCAAATAACCATGGCATTAAGATGGCAAAGTAATGATTTTCTGGTTATTGATTATTATTTATTATATTTGTTTTTTCTACAAACTGATTAGCTTGACTCAACAAGTCAGGGAGGTGGGCCTCGATCGAAGCATACTGTTCTGCTAATTCAGCTTGAAATGTCAACAAAAATCCCTATAGTGCACTCAAATGTCTTTCCAGTCAGATTTTGAAATTTGTCGCTTCATTAAAGTTTGTAACTACAGCTGTTTGGTCAGTGGGTATTGGTATTTGGTCAGTAAGAGTGAAATCACATATCTAACATAAAATTGTTGTTGTGGGTCTAATAAAAACTCACAGAATCCTAGATGGTCGTTTTGTCAAAATGGTTACAATCAAATTGTATGGCCCACCCTGAGAGTCTATGGAGTAATGTTTGACCAGCAGTATCTGTACTTTCACTTAAGTAATGGAGTTGTGTACTTTGTCCGCCTCTGTCTATGGTCCACCTTACATCTCAAAGATGGAGCTGGGCCATTATCGTTACTCATAACTGTGTTAATACCAGGATTTATATTAAATTATTATGATCAACACTGTTATGTTTCACAAATACTGACATTATCACACAGATTCTCTGTATGCATAGACGTTATCTGGAATCGTTATTTTAATTAATCTACTTTCACATTCATAAATCCAATACAATTTTCACTTAAATGTTCACTGCAATGTCAAAAAGAGATGTAGGTTAATTACATCTGTTTGTAAAATACCTGACCTACTTAATCAAAATATGTTATCAGTTTGATAGAAATATACAAATATCATCATTATCATCATTGGAATTTAATTATCTATAATATCAAATTAATTTAAATATCAATATCACATATAAAGTTATTCTTAGTGTACTGATTTATATAGATATAAGGCTATATAAGCATTTTTTATAATTTATAATTAATTTTTTTAGCTTAATTAATATATAAACTATAATATATAATATAGCTAATATATAAGCCGTTTATATTTTGCACTAAGCTCACGTTTCAAAATAAAGGTTACCGCGTCCTAAAACTGCCTACTATTGGCATTTAAATATTCTTAACCAATGTTAATATGAATAAGAAATTAATACTATTAAAATACTGTATTTTAGGCTGTGTTGTTATAGTTATATCCAATAACATATGATTTAAAATACATTATAATAGACATTTTTGCTTAATTTACATGTGGACTTCAGCACAAGCAGGAGTTACTGAAACTAATATGAACACACCGAAGCCTACTAGTATTCCTATGTTAAGGAGGAAAAAGTCTCCATAGGTAATATATGCAAAGTAGTTCAAAATACATAACATACCACAAAAATAACATTACATTTATACATCGATGTGTTTTATTTATTTTGTATTTTATTCTGTTTTATTTTTATTGTTTTGTTCAATCTATTTGTAGCGTTTATATGGACTTTTATTATGAAATAGAATGAATTGCCATTACAATCGTCACCTTCAAACACCGGAATCAACTGATAGAACGTTAAATAGCTCATACTGTAATTGACTTGTCAGTTCATCCTCTGAAAGTTTGTGGAGTCGCTTGTTGTTCTTTCTAATACAAAATGGGAGCCTGTATGGCTTTGTGTTCTCTTGCGAGCTGTGTAAGTGTTCTGTTTTATTTTTCATGGTTTAGCTAACCGAGCTGCTACCAAACAGCGTCTCTAAATTGTTAATTGAACCGAAAACAGAATAATATAACTTTAAAAAAAACATATTAATACAAAAATTAACGTAATGGACGGCGATATTTAAATAAAAAATTTGTGGTTTCGAAGAGTTGTACGCTGAAAAACTACAGCACACAGAAGTGTGCTCATATTTGCATTAAGATTAATTATAGCAGATCCTCCATGGCTTCCTATCAAATAACAATGATATTATTAACTGAACCATTTATAGAAGTTATACAGCAATGCAGAGGATGATATTTTAGTCAAGCCAAGCCAGCTATTAGGCTAATTGTTTTTGTGTAATGTAGTCTATGGTGTGATTTGGTCTTCTTGTAGTTTCGGTGTGTTTTATTTGAGATGATTTGCTCATAATCAGGTTATACAGGTTTTCAGTTTTCGAAAGTCAGTTTTTGTAATTGAGGATAACAATTTGGGTTCAACTGTAATAATGTCCTTTGCCCATTTTCAAAGAACTGAAACGTACACATCAGCTTAATACAGAAATATAAAAGTGAAGGTCTGACTTGTGTCAAGAAAAAAAAATCAGTTTGAGCTGAACATTTTGCTCCCAGCATGAGTAACGGTTTTAAAATTAACATTTATACAGTATGCATGACTGGATTTATAAGGGTCAAAGTCTTTAACAAAGATTTCCTCACTGTTTCCTCCAACAAAACAACCCTTCTTCCTTCTGCAGTCATATACAAATTAGGGCATGAATGTCATTCACTTACACTTTCAACTAAAGGAATTGTTCAAAGAGGCCAGAAACAAATGTAAAAATCATTCAAACTAATATAATTATAAAAGGTTCAGACCCTGTAGGTGGCTACACACCCTGTAGGTTCTCATTGTCAAAGCCTTTCTTTTTTTTTTTGGACAAAATAACATTTTTGTTATTCCAGGTGCAAAACTATGATTATATATGTGTATATATATATATGTGTGTGTGTGTGTAAGTAAAGTATAAATAATATAAATAAAGTAAAAGAGAGCTGATCTCTATCAAAATGTAATACGAGGAGGGAATTTATATATATGTATATATATAAAACTATAGTTTTTTATTATTTATTTGAAAAATTAATGCTTTTATAGTTATTCAGAATAAAAGATGCATTAATTTGATCAAAAGTGACAGTGAAGACATATTGTTTAAAAATATTTATATTTAAATAAATGCCGTTCTTTTGAACTTTCTATTCATCAAAGAATCCTGAACAAAATGTATTATGGCATTATGGTTTCCACAAAATTATTAAGCACCACAGTTTTCAGCATTGCTAAATGCTAATAATAAGAAATGAGCATATTAGAATGATTTCTGAAGGATCATGTGACACTGAAGACTGGAAAATATTCGTCTTTGTAGTCAAAGGAATAAGTTACATTTTAAAATATAATAAAATGCAAAACTTAAAATAGTTACTTTAAATGGTAATAATATTTCAAAATTTTAATGTTTGTACTGTTTTGTTTTTGTCAAATAAATGCAATCTTTGTGAGTGTAAGAGACATCCAAAACATAAAAAATAAAAAAAACTCACAACCCCAAACAATCTTTATCAGCGCAGTATATATTAAATTGTATAATGTTCTGCAGATTCTTTTGTGAACTATGGCATTTTAACAATAAATGCTTGAACTGGTGATATAATTGCTCTTTCTCTTACTCCCTCTGTGTTACAGGCCTCGTGTTTGTGTGGCTCTGCTCCATGTCTGCTCTGTGGCTGTTGTCCTTCTTCCAATAACTCCACCGTCACTCGGCTGCTCTTCTCTTTCTTCCTTCTGCTGGGGACACTGGTGTCTGTAATCATGATCTTGCCTGGCATGGAGACGCAGCTCCGCAAGGTGGGCCCACCATCAGTCTAAATTTGCCTCATTTATGCTTTCATTGCAGTGTGTTAATTTTCAGTTTTTAATGTCTCTTCAGATTCCTGGCTTTTGTCAAGGAGGAACCACAATACCAGGGATCGAGAACCATGTCAATTGCGATGTGATTGTAGGCTACAAATCAGTGTACCGCATGTGTTTTGCTATGGCATGCTTCTTTTTCCTTTTTTCTGCAATCATGATTCGTGTAAAGAGCAGTAAAGACCCTCGTGCTGCTATTCAGAATGGGTAAGCCCTTTATTATTATTTATATACTGTTACATTATTATGCTACTGTTATTGTAACATTTACTAAATTAATTGAAAATGAAATTAGCTTGATTTCATCATTGACTATTTTGTCAGGTTCTGGTTCTTCAAGTTTCTGATACTTGTTGGCATCACTGTCGGAGCCTTTTTCATTCCGGATGGAACATTTCATGATGGTACATTTTAGGTTGAACTATTCTGTTAACTGCACATAACAGAACAATTTCCATTTTCATATATTCTCATAGGGAAATACAAAAAGGCAATGACAACATGGCAAAGATGTTAAGCTCTGAATGCAGCAATAGTCATGATAATGTTATTCTGGGAAGCCATTGTCATAACGCAGGGCTGAATTTCAAGGGATGAAGAAAACGCCTAGTCTCCTGCAGGGAAGAAGTCAATTACTTTTTAATGACTGTTTTGAATGTTATGAGATGCATGGGAAAAGACCGTATTAAAAGTGGAATAGGATGTTATTATTTTTTTATAGCATATTACATTAGCAGTGAGAACACGTTGTTACTGTCTTGCCAGAATTCTCATGGTGTGGAATTAAAGATGCAGAACATTGTGTTCAGAGATCATGGGTAACTTCCAGAACAAGATCTTGACATTAGTATGTTTCATTGTGAATTTAAGTATGAGAATATGGGCCCTTCAGAGAAGCATGTTTTATTAAGCATAGTTATAAATATAGTTTAACGTGTTCACCCAAAAACTAAAATTCTTCCCCTCGTGTTGTTCCAAACCTGTGTGACTTTCCTTTAATCTGTGGAACACAAAAGAAGATATTTTGAGAAATGTCCCATTGTGGTTTTTTTCTGTCTGTACAATAAAAGTCGATGGTCACTAGAAGCATTTGATTACCAACATTTTTTTAAATATCTTCGCTTGTGTTTCACTGAAAAAAAGAAATCATACAGGTTTGGAACGACATGAGGGGGAGTAAATGATGACAGAAGTTTAATTTTTGGCTGAACAACTTTTTTCTGTGTTCAGATTTTAATAGGATTCCTGAATACAATATATTATTCTGATATGCACCCCTTTGAAAGGCTTCAACACTCAATGTCTCTATTGGTTACTTGTCTCTTGCAGTTTTTATTGAAAGCAACTGATGGTACACACCAGAAATTAAAGACATGAAATGGCATTTAAAATGCATTTAACATCCATTAAGTGATTTTAGTGATTGATAGTTACAAAATATTTCTATTTCAAATAAACACTGTTCTTTTCACTTTTCAAAAAAAATCCTCGATTTTGATTTTGTGTTGTTGTTAAGCATACTTAACCAGTATGCTACTGAAGCATAACTTCTCTTCTTTTTTTTAATCACAGTTTGGTTCTACTTTGGTATTGTGGGCTCCTTCATGTTCATCCTGATCCAGCTCATCCTCCTGATCGACTTTGCCCACTCCTGGAATGAAGTGTGGGTGAGGAATGCTGAGGAAGGCAACAGCAAGTGTTGGTTCTCAGGTACATAGAGAGCACATACACTGTAAGACATCCTGTTCATCACAATAGGCTTGCAAACAGGTGTGTCCCAATCCACTCTTTTCAGAGAAAGAAACTATGAGACTATTTTCTATGCCTACAGGTCTGTTGTTCTTCACTATCCTGCATTACGCCCTGGCCTTTGCTGCAATCGTGCTGTTTTATCTCTACTACACCAAACCTGACAACTGCACCGAACACAAGTTCTTCATCAGCTTCAACCTTATTCTCTGCGTCATCATATCGGTGCTTTCCATTCTGCCTAAAGTGCAGGTAAAGGGAAAGTACTAAAGCATGCCAGAGTGCTTTGCGTACCCTGTCTCATCTCTGCACTGTAAAATTCCCCAAAAACAATTAAAAAAAATATCGATAAAAGGCCAAACAACACCATATTAAGCTATTAAGCAGCATTAAGTCCTTGAACGTAAAGCAACAAACAGGAAATGACAAAACCGCTTTAACTAGCTGTTCCCAAATATGCGATTGCCTCAGCACACAAATCCTGACATGAATGCTGATTTATAATAATGTGCATAAGAAAACAGCCCCTCCGTTGTACTGAAGGTCATCTACTGTTTACATTAGCCTCCAGCTTTTGTCTTTGCTAGGAAACTTCTTTGTTTCCTTCTTTGCATACAGAATATAAATGCTGGCCTGCCACAACAGACAAGCTTTCTTCACTGTGCCAGCCATTATTAAAATCTGCAGTTTATATTGGCTTGTTTCTTACAAGGGTAGTCCAAATCTGATGTATGCTTTACTAAATATGTTGCTTTATTTTTGTATGTGTTTGTAGGATGCCTCACCTCAGTCTGGTCTGCTTCAGTCCTCTATTATTACTATGTACACTATGTACGTCACCTGGTCCGCCATGACCAATAATCCTAGTAAGTCACATGCAAAAAAAACCTCAGAAAATATTTACTGTCTGACTTTTTTTCTCTCTTTTTATTTTATGAGCTTTCATTTCGTTCCTACTCAGGTTGATGCAATTTTTGGTGAGTTTTGTGGTTTCATGCAAACCAGATGCTCAACCTTTATAGTCTCCTGATGCTTGTTACTGAATAAAGCCAAATTACCTGTTAGAATCCAGATTATAAATTTAACCCACTATCCCCACATTCTGTTATGTCTAGTAAGTATACCTATTAGCAACCTAGATAAGTTTAAAAAAATTATTAGCTCACCACTAGGTGTTTGATCATAGTTTTTAGTAGGGAAGTATGTGATTAATTGCCATAGTTGTATTATATTATGTTTCTGTTGTTCACTTTTAAACTTTTCATTTGTCTGGCTCCACCCATAGACCGTGAATGTAACCCTAGTTTGCTCAGCCTGGTGTCCAATATCAGCACAACTGAAGCCATGCCCACAAGCTCCCCTGGAATGGTGCAGTGGTGGGATGCTCAAGGCATTGTGGGACTGGTTATCTTCCTCTTCTGCACCTTTTATGCCAGGTACATCAAGCAAAAACATTTATGAACATGACTTTTGTTTCTTTAATTGACCTCTTGTTACTATCAGTGTTATTTAAATTTATAAAGACCATCTATTTCTACACCAGCTACTGTAGTTAACTGGTGTTTTCCATGCTGATTCATTGTACATTACAATTTAACATTCGCATCCAGCTGCACAGAGACATGGGTTGATTGATTGATTAGTGGTGTCCGATGTTGACACCTGTAGGCAGGGTCCAAAATTAACATTTGCCAAGCAGCAACTGTGAGTTCAATTTGGCCTTGGCAAGTAGAGAGTAAAGAGTTACTCGCACATTAAATGGTTGCTTTGGCCTTTAACGTGGTCAGTGTCATAAATGTGTTATTTTATTAATCGTGCTTCTTAAATATTGTGCTTCTTAAAATCTTAAACATTTGTATTCAGTTTGTCAACATTTCTTTAGATTTTTCAAAATCCTAAAGTTTTTCATTAAAAAATTTCAAAAGGTTTTGCAGGTTAAAATTAGATTTCGAATCAGATTTTTATTAATTTTCATTCAGACTTTTGAATGGCACTAATATTGTATTGTATTGTATTGTTCAAAAGTTTGGGGTCCTTAAGATTTTTTTTTAAATTTTTAAATTTTTTTAATTTTTAATTTTTTAGAAAGAAGAATGCTTAACAAGGCTGCATTTATTTAATCAAAAACACAATGAAACAGTACTATTGTGAGATTTTGTTACAATTTAAAATTTTCTTTATATATAATGTAAAATGTAATTTATTCCTTTGATGGCAAAGCTGAATTTTCAGCAGCCGTTACTCCAGATTTCAGTGTCATGTGATCCTTCAGAAATCATTCTAATATGCTAATTTGGTGTTCAAGACACATTTATTAATGTTCACGTTGTGCTGTTTAATATTTTTTGGAAACCATGATCATTAACTTTTTTTTTAGATTGTTTCATGAATATAAAGTTTAATAGAACAGCATTTATTTAAATATTTTTTTTTCTTTACTGTCAGTTTTAATGTGTCTTTTCTAAATCGAGTCATTCGTTGTAGTTTTTGAAAAGTGATTTCTGTTAAATAAAATATCTCCTTTTGAAGTGGACTTTGAACTTTGTAACTTTGCAGATATTTTTTATGCTCAAACAGCAACATTACAGACTAACTAAAGTTGAAAAAGTGAAAAAGCATAATAGGACCCCTTTAACGTTTGACCCCCAAATTTGCTCAATTAATTTGCCATTCATTGGCAAGTGTGAGAAAATGTTACATTTTACCATATCAGAAAAAAACAACCTCTCTGCCTTTGAACTCTACCCCCAGTATAGCTCATCATCAATTAAATATGAATCTAAGAGAAGTGAACATTGTCATGCTAGTGTCCATGTCTTTTCTCTTTTCAGCATCCGTTCATCCAGTAACGCTCAGGTGAACAGGCTGATGCAGACGGAGGAGGGGAAGGGCACTGTGGGAGGAGAGGAGGTGGGGAAAGACGGACTGCGGCGTGTCGTGGATAATGAAGAGGACGGGGTCACATACAACTATTCCTTTTTCCACTTCCACCTCTTACTGGCCTCTCTCTACATTATGATGACACTCACTAACTGGTACAAGTAAGTGCTCATTCTTCCACTTTTTGAATCTGGAGTGAACCAAAAAGTTCACTTTTTTTAAAGGTGAAGTTTGTCATTTTAAAATACTTTCACCTATCATAGTTTAAAGGGATAGTTCTCCGAATAATGAAAATAGTCATCATTTATGTTCCAAACCTGTATGACATTTTTTCATTTTGATTCTTTTAAATTTTGAAGGATGTACTGGTCATTTTTTTTATGCAGTCACAAAGCATACAACAGAACTGCACCATAGACAAGCTGAGGTCTAAATATTGTTCTTTGTCTTTTATCTTCAGACCTGATACAACCACTCAGGCCATGCAGAGCACTATGCCTGCAGTGTGGATAAAGATCAGCTCCAGCTGGCTGGGTCTGGGGCTCTACCTGTGGACGCTTGTGGCTCCTGTTATTTTCCCCAATCGAGACTTCAACTGAGCTTGAGTGGGTGAGACTCTCTCACCTATTCAAACTGCTCATGTTTGTGTTGTGTTAGAAATATCGCAATCTCCAAAAACCATTAAATCGTCAAGACTTAAAGCAATTCAAATCTGAAACAGATGATTAGTGACTAGTCTCATAGGGCTGGTAGGTACTTAGTCATTTAAAAAATGCATGGACAACAACAAAAGTATATGATGCCATGACAAGTATTTAAAAACGCAAAAATGACACTAAAGTCTGTTTCAGTTGTTCAGTACATTGACACATGGCATGTGAGGATTACTGCTGTGCAGAAAGATGCCATTCACCACTAGATTTTCTTGTCTTCTCAGTACTGACACCTGAAGCACACATATTTTTTTTAAGTAATATAGCTGCGCAAAAATGTCATTTAAAAGTAATGCTCGAGTGAACAGCATATTCCGTTTTGCTTTGATTCCTCCATCCTTTATCTCATACTCGCGTCCTTAAGATCTTAAGATAAAGGAGCTATACTGCAAGTAAAGTAAAGTGGATGGACAATTAATGAAATGAGAAGCAGCCTTTTTGCTTAATGAATGATTCACTGCTGTCTCCCTTCTTGCACTGTTCAAATGTTTGGCATGTGTAAGATTTTTAAAATGTTTTTGAAAAAAGTCACTTATGCTTACAAAGCTGCATTTGGTCAAAAATACAGTAAAGCAGTAATATTGTGTAAAATTATTACAATTTAAAATAACTACTCTTTGTTTTATTTTATAATAAAATATCATTTATTTAGTGACAGCAAAGCTGAATTTTCAGAAGCCTTTACTCTGGTTTTCAGTGTCACATGATCTTTCAGAAATCATTCTAATATGCTGATTTGGTGCTCTAGAAACATTTATTATCATTAGCAATAGTGAAAACAGTTGTGTTGCTCATTATTTTTTGTAAAAACTTTTATTTAGCATTTATTTGAAATAGTCTTTACCAACTGAATGCATCCTTGCTTAATGAAAGTGTTATTTTATGTCAAAAAAATCTTACTGACCCCAAACTTTTGAGCAGTAGTGTACCTCTGTCATAGGAGTCACTGTCTCCACACATGAAGGATAAATGAATGAAATGACTTTTACTGTACTTGTCGCTTCCACCGTGTTGTTGATATCCTCAATAATTCACTTCTCATGGAGTTACTGTATTTCAAACTCAGTATGGCTGTTAGTATGTTTTATAAAGTCAATATTGTTAGTTTATCTTGTTTAGCATTAAGGTAACAGCACTACTCGCCGGTTTAACAGATGCAAGCTACTCAAACCTAAGGCCACACATTTCCAGTGTAACAAATAAACTCAATAACTATCCTACAGACCGTCAACATAGTGGTCCTAGCCACGAATTCGGTTATGCATGATACTGCTGCTAGAAACCTACTCTACCTGAAGAAGAAACCTTTTTTATTTTTTTTACAGTGATAACATTTCACCTTCAGGGTTCAACTTCTTCAATGCATTGTACAGTAGACACTCTATAATATACAATTTCACTACATACAATTTAGCAATGGGGAGTGCTAGTTTATCTTGTTTAGCACTAGTCGTTGGTTTAACAGGTGCAAGCTACTCAAACCTAAGGCCACACATTTCCAATGCAACAAAAACACACAATAACTATCCTACAGACCATCAACATAGTGGTCCTAGCCACAAATTCAAATATGCATGATACTGCTGCTAGAAACCTACTCTACCTGAAGAAGAAACCTTTTTTTATTTTTTTTACAGTGATAACATTTCACCTTCAGGGTTCAACTTCTTCAATGCATTGTACAGTAGACACTCTATAATATACAATTTCACTACATACAATTTAGCAATGGGGAGAGAGGGCCGTGGGGGCTTAAACAGGGGGCCGTTTTCACTCCATGTCCTCTGTAGAGCCCCTGAAACTTGTGCATCCAGCAGATAAGCCCAATCCGACACACCCTTCACCAGTACAGCTCGCTACACACTCTGACCGGGGTCTCCCGCACTGCCATGAACAACAGACTGTGCTGTAATATTAATCACTGATCCAAATTAATATATTATGGTGCTGCCAGTCCATCAGAGGCACATGTTAGCATATCTAACTTGTTTGTGTTTAACAGAATACTTGTGTAAAAGGTACTTTAGTGTGGCAATAGGTAATTTATTGTGGAGTAACACATTTAAATAGCACTTCTATATAAATTAGCAGTTCAGGGCTGGGTACTATGTTAAAAATTGATATATTTAATGGGTAGATGTTGTTTCTGAAAACAGATTGTTAATCATTCAGCCTGTGACACTTAGTCAGGTTTTTTAAATTACTTTTTTTGTTGTTTATTTTATTTTTTTGTTATTAATTTGTGCTAGAGTAATTACATAGGAATTTTGTGGACAAAAATGTTCTAAAAGTGACCATACATATTAGTTTACCTTTTTTTTTAACACTGCTAAAAATATGTGAAAGCAAAATATGAAGTTGAAAATTCATAACTCTAAGTATTGTAGGTGTGTCTGCCTCAAGTTATTCGGTATTGCCTGTGCTACGCTTGTGACATTGGAAGAAATTGATTGTGAAGTATGTAGTGTATATATAAAGTATATTTGAACTTTTCCCGAAGTAATAGTTTAACACAAGCATGACGGTTCATCTATAGTCTATTATTAGGAGCAACATGCAAGATTAGTAATTCTTCATGTGCCTTTCTACGATAACTTCTTATCAAAAGTGACCAGGTTTATTTCAGACTTATGAAAAAGTGCCTTTGCTGTTTTATAACATTTCATCATACCATGGACAATATTGCTCATTTCATTATTTCAGTAGAAGTACTATTTCAGTGATATGGTGTTGTTCAATCTGTGCTAATGCTGTATGTATTTCAATAAACTCATGTAAAGTGTTGGTTAGTCCGAGTCGAGTCTTTACAAATCTTGCACTTCATTATTGGATGTAGAATTTATGCCAAAGCAGTGATTGAAGTTCAGGGCTCAACAATTATAACAATGTTTCTGCAGTCTTCACCAATTTGTTTTGTTGTTTTTTTTTTGCTAAAAAAAATGAAAGCTCTGTTTCTCTCTATACAATATTTAAATACATTAAATTATTACAAATTTAAAATAATTAAAAAAAGAAAAATATAATTATTACAAATTTAAAATTATTAAAAATCATTTTAATTATATCTTATGTATATTAAAAATAAAATATTTTAAAGAGATTTAAATTTTATATTTTAATATTTGTTATACTTTATTTTTGATTTTATTTTGAATAATGTTGAGCCCTGATATTGGATATCAAAATGTTGCTGAACATTTAAATCAAGTCTGAAACAACAGAATGAGAAGGTTGTATTTTTATTTGTCTGTCTGGCCACCAGGTGGAACTGATGTTCTGCTGATTTTATCTTCCATGCCATGAATGATATTCATTGCTCAATACGGATGGTCATCACTGGTCGAACAATGTAGCCTTTAATTACTTGATACTACTCCAGTTATGCAATTTCATATCAGCACTTTTTCATAGATAAAAAGTCCCATCAGTGACTTCAGATAGTGACTTAATTATTGTTTTTACCTCCACCAATATGTCATTTAAGCGCTGATGGTTCGTCTTTCTCCATCTGTCTATGCTTTTTTTGTTCACCCAATTTAGTCTCAGTGCCCCAAACTGGCCTCATTGTCCATAAAACCCTCTTCCAGTTACAAGCAATAATCACACTCACAATTGTGTAGCCTTTGGCAGCGTTTACAGCAAAAACGTTACTTTACTATTACCAGAGAAAACTAAGAAAAACAGGCATGAAAATCTGTTTTGAAAGTAGCGATACCAAAAGGGAGCGTGCTTCGTGAATTTCTCTCAGTGCTGGAGATGTTTTGAGTGGCTTGCGGATAAGGAAGGGATTGAACATTAAGTGTTTTTGGGCCCTGCAAATCAGGCCCCTCTTCTCAAATGTGTGGTTTATCAGTTGGCAGCTTGACTAAGCATAGTTAATGTTTGCTTATGCAAGAGTGTTTTACTAATAGTGTGATATGTTTCTGCACACTTGTGTAACACTAGCGCAACAGAAGGACGGCTGAGGTCTGTATCTGTAGGTCAGGGTTCCATGATTCTCTCTGTGGTTTTCCTTTAGAACCAGGTGAGTGTGTTACAGACCTATGAGACGACGTCAAGAGCTCAGCGGTGCTTTGTTTACCCTCTGTAGGCAGGCTATGGGGTATTTCATGTGGTTTTATAAGAGCAGTGAAGTTAAAATATTGATTGGCATACAATGAAACATTTATGAAAGTTATCACTATTTAAAGCAATTTCTAAGATTGGCCTTGCTCTTAACCCAAGGTTTATTACATTAGCTAATGGTATGTACGATTTTCTTGCATCAGTCTTTCTTACAGCCTCAAATGGAAAAGAAACGCACACTATATGGCCATAACTTGAAATTCAGCAAAATTGACTATTTACTTTCTTAATACAAGTTCTTAGTCTTATTTTGTATGACTCATCAGCAGTGACGCATTACAAGTAACATGAGTAAAGTAACTAGTAGTAATGCATTACTTTTTAATTTACAAGGAAATATCTGAGTTCAAATACGCCAGATTGTTTTCCCATTTATTGATTGACAGCTCTCCTGTTCCCATGTTGAGAGAACTCATGAATAAGTGCAGAGGCATTGTGTGTGCCGTGTAAACATGATTGTTACTGTGGTTCTAGACTAAATGTGAACATCCATTTACTCATCTCATTTGCACAAAAACAGATTCAGTATTCCTCAAAATGAATAAAAACAGTGAAAAGCAAACTCAGAATATTACACAAACCTGCAATATTTAAATATGTTAAAGGTGACAAGGATGCCCATTTTCCACAAGTTGGTATATGATTCTTTAGAATTATCATGAAATGTCTGTAACATTTAACATACTTTGGTTAAAACCCTTATCTTCCATAGGGCGTGTCGACACAAGATGTGTGAATTGTTGCCTTGGACTCTGTATATGGCTCAGAGGTGATCTTATTCAAATAGCTAGATATCTACATAGAAACCGGCTGCAAATTGAAACAGCTCGCTGGATGACACCATTTCAGACTCAGAAAGCCCATAACGAATTGGCTGCGTGTTTTCTTTTCAGCTTTTCTGAGCTGGCAGACACACCAGAAACCTAACTAAATGAAAAATAAAAATAAAAAAAGCTAAGAGAGTGAAATTTATTTTTTTATTTTTTTATTTTTTTTGTGAGCAAGAAGAAAGTGTTGAACTTTCTTCTCTTACGTCCTATTCTTCAAGCAATCCAGAATGGCAGCACAGCTGAGAGGTTTGTTTGAGCACTTTTGGTGTGAAAGGGCTTTTACATTTGCCAAAAGCAGAGCTTTTTTATATTAAAAACAAACAAACAAGCCCAGGCCAGATGAGAAAAAGTAACGCAAAAGTCATTTAACACATTACTTTCCATAAAAAGTAACTAAGTAATTCGATACTTTTTAGGGAGTAACACAATATTGTAATGCTTTACTTTTAAGTAACTCTCCCCAACACTGCTCATCAAACTGCAAAGAAAAAACTGCATATCTGCTGCAATATTTCAATATTTAATTAAAAAAAAAACTGAAATTACCTTGCTTTTCTGCTATGAATACATTTACATTGTTACAAAATATTTCTCTTTCAATTTAATACTATTCTTTTGAACCTTTTATTAATTAAAGAATCTTGAGAAAAATGTAGCACTGTTTACACAAAAAATATTAAGTAGCGTAACTGTTTTCAACTTTGATAATGATAAGAAATGTTTCTTGAGCATGCATCAGATGCATATTATAATGATTTTTGTTCATGTGACACTGAAGACGGGAGTAATAATGCTGAAAATTCAGCTTTGCATCACAGGAATAAAAGAAATCTTAAAATATATTAAAATAGAAAACAGTTAATTGAAATTTTTATAATATATTAAATTTTACTCTATTCTTGATCAAATGAAGCCTTGGTGAGCATAAGAGACTTCTTTCAAAATCTTACTGAAAACGGTGACATAACCGAAGTTAAATGGTTTGTGAGTCTTGTTTCACTTTGACTTAAAATGAACTAAAGAGAGACAGAGGATTGAAATGGCCATTGCTATATTTTACCGACACTAGCAGCCAATGAGGAGAGACGGTAATGACTCTGATGCTGAAAAATAAAGACAGAGAGCTAATGTGTTTTTGCATAGATAAAGCTTCCCAGTTAGCGATGAGATATTGACTGAATGCTCTGTAGGATGTTACTCTTGATCCACATAGCTGCTGCGTCACAGAACTCTCTATCAGCTCGGCTACCAGAGTGTACAGTTGAATCTGGTGCAATTTTTCAATATTTAATTAAAAAAAAAACTGAAATTACCTTGCTTTTCTGCTATGAAAATCGGAGCAGGGAAAATAATGTTAAAGCCAGAAAAAAATCTATTTAGACAGTTTTAGGCATGTAGGTTTTCAACCAGGGATTAAAAAAAAAACTGAAATTACCTTGCTTTTCTGCTATGAAAATCAGTTTTAGGCATGTAGGTTTTCAACCAGGAGGCCATGAAGGTACTGCAGGGGGTCTGCAGAGAATATGTTTTTAAAACACATTAAATTTTCTTAAAGAATTTTTATTATGTTTATAGTTATTTGGATTAACATTTAATGAATTGATTGTGAACTTGCATTTGGGTCGCAAATTATTTCATAATCAAATTAGTTCCAGATAAATAAAATCAAGTCTCGCCGTATTATTTATTTATTCAGAACTGCACTACCTTTCAAACATTTAGGGTCAGTCAGTTTTTATTTTATATGTATTTTTATTTTATTTTTTATTTTTTCCAACATTGTTACAAGAATTTATTTCAAAAGAAATGCTGGTCTTTTAAACTTTCTACACATCAAAGATCCTGAAAAAAATGGTTTCCACAAAAATACTAAGAAGCACAACTGTTGACAACATATATAATAAGAAGAAATGTTTCTTGGGCACCAAATCAGCATATTCAAAAGATTTGTGAAGGATCATGTGACACTGAAGACGGGAGTAATAATGCTGAAAATTCAGCTTTGCATCACAGGAATAAAAGAAATCTTAAAATATATTAAAATAGAAAACAGTTAATTGAAATTTTTATAATATATTACATTTTACTCTATTCTTGATCAACTGAAGCCTTGGTGAGCATAAGAGACTTCTTTCAAAATCTTACTGAAAACGGTCACATAACCGAAGTTAAATGGTTTGTGAGTCTTGTTTCACTTTGACTTAAAATGAACTAAAGAGAGATAGAGGATTGAAATGGCCATTGCTATATTTTACATGTCTTTCTCCATGCCAGACTAAAACAAACTTGATATTAGATGAAATCAGAGTAAGCATGAGGCATTCTTCTATGTTGTAATGATTTTAATATGAGAATGACAAATATTTTCAAAGTTTGGGGTCAGCAAGATATTTTTAAAAATAAATTATTACTTTTATTCAGCAAGGATGCTTTAAAAATATCAAAAATGACAGTAAAGAAAATTTAATTCTGTCTTTTGAACTTTATATTTCTTTAACACTAATTCAGCATATTATAATGATTGACACTGCTGAAAATTCAGCTTTGCCAGAATAAATTACATTTTAAAATATGTTTATATAGAAAACAGTTGTTTTAAATTGTAATAACATTTTACAATATTACTGTTTTTATTTGATTTTTCATTAAAAAAATGCAGCCTTCGTGAGCAAAAAAGACTTCTTTCAGAAACAAAAATCATACCAACCCCAAACTGTTGAACAATGATGTGTGTCTTTCCTGTTTTCTCCATTAACATTTTGGAAAAACCAACCTAATATGGTTAGCTGGTCTTTCAGGCTGTTTTGGGTGTTTTCTAGCTTGGGAGACCAGTGTAAACCAGCTAAGACAAACAAACCATGCTGGGTATTCATCAGGGACATTCTTTTTTAAGTTTTAAGTTCGAATAATGCAGTGTTTCTCCCTGAATTCTGAAGTAATGTGTTCTCACTGTATCATTTCCCAGCCCACTCTTCATCTAAAGGCTTATGTTGTTCTCTCAGAGCTGCACACACAATATCTTATATGAGAAACAAACTTTGGAAGAGGCATAAAAGAAAAATAACTCCCCTCATCAATTCATATAAACTACTTACTCCTGTCTGGAAACTCTCCGTTTCTGGCAGGCTTGCCTAACAATGAACAAGGGAGAGAGACACATCAACAAAATGATCTCACTCCCCCAGCACCAGCACACACACACACACTGACTCAGCAGTGCTGCAGGATGTTTTGTCTCTGCTTTGACCCTCTCTGCTCCTCTGAGTTCCCAGAGCCAGACTGGCAAGTGTATCTCCAGGGATCCCTTTGACCCAGTGTGAAATCACAATGCTGATACTCAGCCTGCTATCAATGGGATGTGACGTGCAGTTGTGCATTTTCACAACAAGAGTTTCACTTAAAAAAATTGTGGTCATTGTCTGCATCATTAAAATGGAATATTTCAACATTTCAGGGACCAAAAAACTCTCACGTATGCAGAGTACAATATTATTCTATTCGTTTTGATCATCTGAAAAACCAAAAGTTCTCTAAATTCTATCTATCTATCTATCTGTCTGTCTGTCTGTCTCTGTCTGTCTGTCTGTCTGTCTGTCTCTGTCTGTCTGTCTGTCTGTATTTCTGTCTGTCTGTCTATTCGTCCGTCCGTCCATCTATACATATTTACCCAGCCGATAAACTGTGATTGTTCACTTTATATATCAGTCAGATGCCTATTTCCTGTCTAAGTGGGTGGTTTACTCCAGGATTAGCCACAGTATGACCCATTGATTGGCTTTGGGAGGCTAATACGTTCCTAACATGCTCCAGGAGTTACACCACAAGCAGTAAAGAAGTTTAAAAAACAATCATTTCATTTCCTGTGAGTCTTCTGTTTTTATGTGACCATTTGAGAATCTACAAAACCAGCTGCAACTGGTTTTTAGAACAAAATCCTTTTGAGAGGATAAAAAATCATTTTGAGAGCAACTGTACTCGATTTGCAGGCACTGCTCTTATAGTGAAATGACTGAAAGCGGCTGTCAGAGGTGTAATTGCATTCTAAGTGTAAAACCCAAGCACATTGGATTAGACTGCAGTATGGAGCAAAGCTAATTGAGTTTTGGTCCTGCTGGCACATGTATGCTGGAAACATTTATCCAACATTACCACCCATTAGACTCCACAAAACCCAGAGTCTGGCAGCAGAGTGGCAGAGGATTGTGATGCCTTCCTATAAGGGTGGATTTATCTGCTCTGAAGCCCAAGAGCAAGAAACCGCCTCTAGATTTTGCTGCACTATGCAAAAATACTACATAAATTATCCACATGGGCATGATACAAAAGGAAACTTCTTAGGGAATATAAAGGTCATAGATGAAAACACAAGATAATATTTGTAGCTCCTCACTGTCAGGCTCACATCTTGCATGTGTGTTTATTCAGTATTTTGACTATATGGCTATATATCCATACATTACATTTTACTATGTTTAAATCCATTCTGCAGATCCTCCTTCATAATCAGATTTCATCTCTGCCTGTTCATCAAATGATATTGTCAGCCATTATATGGAATACATTTGGGAAAATATGAACTCCATGTAATGGGAGAAGGCTCAGATGTACATACTGCAAGTAATGAACAATGAAAAATCTGATTCTACAAGGGTGATGTGTGCATTACCAACATAGAGAGATATATTACAACCTATTGATTTTACTTTCCGCTATTATATTGCATGTGTATTTTAATCAAATATTTACACACATGATATGTAGGGTCAGTATATAATGTCTCATGTCCCTTACAAAAAGTATTCTAGAAGTACTGCAGTGTTATCAGTGTCGCCATTGTTAACTAAAACTAAAATGAAACTAAAACTGTGAAAAATTGTTTGTTAATTGAAATAAACTACAAATATTAGATGAAAAACATCAGCTTAAAAAAACGATTTATTTAAAAAAAATAAAAAATGAATGTCGCCTTAGTAACTAACTCAAATAAAATTGATTTAAGTTGAAGTACTAATATTACTAAATGTAACCATATTACTAAATGCAGTTTATCACATCTGAAACAGAAATATTGGGATTTTAAAATTAATATAATTTTTTTTCTAGGTCACTAACATAATATAATATAATATATTTTATTACACTATACAAATACTGAATAATTTCATTTCCATTATTCATGCCCCCCAAAAAATGAAAACTGTATTATATATGCCACAATACTTTTTTGTAAGTGATGGCTAGATTATTTAATGCATTACTTTTATCATTACTCCACTGATAGTATCCTTTTCCGAATGTTTTATTTCACTCCTGCATTGTCTTTGACTCTCTTTGTGTTCCTGCAGCAGGCAGCATTGTTTCTCTCTGTCTCACTCTCTATGTCTCTGTCTCTCTCTCGTGCAGTTTATCACATCTGAAACAGAAATATTGGGATTTTAAAATTAATATAATTTTTTTTCTAGGTCACTAACATAATATAATATAATATATTTTATTACACTATACAAATACTGAATAATTTCATTTCCATTATTCATGCCCCCCAAAAAATGAAAACTGTATTATATATGCCACAATACTTTTTTGTAAGTGATGGCTAGATTATTTAATGCATTACTTTTATCATTACTCCACTGATAGTATCCTTTTCCGAATGTTTTATTTCACTCCTGCATTGTCTTTGACTCTCTTTGTGTTCCTGCAGCAGGCAGCATTGTTTCTCTCTGTCTCACTCTCTATGTCTCTGTCTCTCTCTCGCTCTCGCTCTCGCTCTCTTTGGCAGGCTGCTGTGTGCCGTGCACAGGCGCAGCCTGGCTCTGTGGGGAGGCTGATCTAGTTATATAACAGTCGGTGCAGTCGTTGTCTGCTGGAAGATGAGCATGCAGGCATCCCTGTTACATAAGCCTGTTACGATCAAATTGTCACACTGTGGTGCATTCACAACACAGTGTCCTTGCTACTGTGCTTCTCGCTCTTGGGAAAGAAAGCCCAACATAAGGGTGGTCCAATGTAGTTCAAAGAGCGTGAACTGTGCAATCACGGTTCTGCCAATCACAACAGACCTCTCTGTATGGCCTAAACCCCCCACCCATGCGGCCGTCACGCACCTCACAGCCACACGCCCAGTCAGGTGTCCTGTTTGACTCAGAGGAGGACGGCGGCTGTCATGACGATGGAGCCAGCAGCCCTCTCGTTCTCCACAGGCAGTCTGAATGACAGTGGCATCCAGTGACAGGATCAGGCAGCTGAGGGCTATGACTCATCACCTGAATGCCAGGTGAACTTTACCGGACACCTAAGAGTCTCCAGGAGTTCGTCTAAGCCTTCTAAATACACAGCGTTGACCCCACTGAGATGGTGAGAGTCTCACCTAATCTCTTCACTAATTTTAGAGCCAGAATGTTGACCTATTCAACAGCAAAACATTCAGTCCGATGTTATTGTGACATCACTGGGCTTTACGGTGGAAAAATGCACAATAACGTGCTGGTTTTGTCATGCAATGTCGCTCTAATTGACCCCACGGTGACCTTCTTACGCATTCAAGTTTTGCTAGTTTTCACTCAGTTCCTCAAGCGCCACTATTGTGCTTCCTTGAAAGTAATTTGACTCTTGTGAAATAAATATATAAAAAAGCACAATAACAGGTTGGAGGCCCAGCAGGCGTTGAGTTGAACTAGAACAAAAATTAAACAAACACTATGAAAAATTATTTTTGTTAATTGAAGTAAAGCTGAAATAAAATAGAAATATTGGATTAAAGAACTTACATTTAAAAAAACTGAACTAAAGTGACTAAAACTGTCTAAACTGACTAAAAATATTATATAATATAATATAATAATGAAAATAAATTAAAGCTAAATTTATAGTAAATGAAAACAAAAACTATTAAAACTTACAAAAGTGCATAACAAGCTTGCTATACAGTAAAATCAAATTGAAAACTGAAAATATTATAGTAAAAGTTAATTGAAAACATTAATAAATACTATAGTATTACATAAAAAATCTTAAATTAACACTGGGTGTTATCAGATGTAATACAATGGCACTAGAGTGGAGTCCAAAAGTCTGAGACCACATTAAAAATATGGTATTCAATATCTTATTTAAACCTAGAAATAAACAGAAAGTTGGGAGTTTTGAAAATTATTATTCTTACACAATCAAGTTTTTGCTCAGTTCCTCAAGCACCACTATTGTGCTTCCTTGAAAGTAATTTGACTCTTGTAAAATAAATATAAAAAAGCATAATAACAGGTTGGAGGCCCAGCAGGCGTAGTGTTTGGAAAGCTAAATTTATGCCCAGTAATTAAACTGTCCTTGGGCTACTGACCCAGCACTACATTTGCATCCTTTAAACAAAGCATTCCTTTGTCAACCGTTTGTCATATGGTAGTCAGGGTGACTGTTTAGATTCATAGAGTGTTGTGAATACTGTAGTATATTCAGAGACAAACAACAGAACAGATACCCAAGCTTCATTGTGTTTCACTGAACTCAACTTACACGGTCTGGGAATTTTTTAAGGCTGTGATCAAATCGAGTCCTGTGTTGGTGGGGCAATAAGGAAGTAATCTGATTGGAAATATAAATCCAACAAGGAAAATGAAAAGACAACTAATTCCCAGCAGATTTGGTGCAGCTTTGAGCTTTTTAGAACTTCTTTCTTGGGAATTGGTACACAAAGGGCCTTTGGAAAGTTTTGGGGAAACACGGAGTGATAATTTACTACTTAGGTTTGTTTTTATAATATACTTGGGAATAACTGCACTTTCCTGGGAGTTTAGTAATGTTCTGGTTTACTTTTCCTCCATGCCCCTGGGAAAGAGTTAAATGAATGAAAGTCCATGCTGATGGTTAACCCCACTAATAGTCCCCATGTGGGCCATGCTACCATTAGTGCAACTGAGAAGCTTCAGTCCTACTAAAGAGCTCAACTGAGTCAGGGAATTGTGCTGACATAAGCAACCCAGTACGCATCCCCCAGATGGGCTTGCTCATGAAACACTTGCTCTGTTTGTGTTAAAGGGGTCATATGATGCTTTTTTAAAGATCATTATTTTGTGTATTTGGTGTAACAGAATATGTTGACATGCTTTAATGTTCAAAAAACACATTATTTTTCAAATACTGTACATTATTGTAGGTCCTATATGCCCCGCCTCTCTCAAACGCTTAGTTTTCTACAAAGTCCCTCCTTCCGACAAGCGCAGTCTGCTCTGATTGGCCAGCTGACCCAGTGCATTGTGATTGGCCGAACACCGCAAGCACTAGTCGGAAATGTATGCCCCTTACCATAATAGCGAGTTTCATCTTTCAAAATAAATGTAAAGACAGAGCCCGATCTTTACTCTGGGGAACAGAGTCGCGTGACAGACACAGCGATGAAGCTGGTATGTGT
>NW_015625587.1:604953-605187 GCF_001515625.1 Sinocyclocheilus rhinocerous | reverse complement strand
AGGGATCTTATCTATGCACAATCAGCTTGTAACACTCCAAAGAGAAAGGAAAACTTGAAATCGCATCATATGACCCCTTTAAGGCATTCTCACCCTATATTCCATAAAATATGTGACTTTGGTTATGATCACAGTTACTAATATCAATTTAGCTGATATTCCACAAGCAATTAGAAATAATATCAATTATATGAAATTATTTGGAGTACTTGAAATAAGTACTCCAAGTTCCCC
>NW_015625587.1:594703-604609 GCF_001515625.1 Sinocyclocheilus rhinocerous | reverse complement strand
CCCCCCCCCATATGTACTCGTCCTCACATATATGTGTGTGTGTATAATTTTATTTAATAAAATTAATAAAATAATAATATACCTTATTATTATTTTATTTAATAAAATAATAATATACATTATTATTTTTTTTGAGTATTGATTGTGAATATTATCTACACTCATAATTACTCATCCTCATTTTGTTACAAGCCCAAAAATTGTATAATGGAGAAATCAAACACTTTTAAGTGGTTTATTATTATTATTATTATTATTTCATTAAATACAATACTGCAGAAAGAAAATAGAAAATCATGACAGAATTTTCATTTTGGGTAACTTGTCCCTTTAAAAATACATACAAAAATATATATATGAGAAAGTTTTAAACGCAGGAATATTGGTTGTTAATAATATCTACACATGAAATGAAGAATACCGGGACAAGGAATTTTTGGAATGTTCCATGACGTCACCTCGCAGTGGCTGACAGCGAGGAAGGAGCTAAAAATTAAGGTATTTTCTTCGGCCAATGGGCGTCGCGGAAATATACTACCTCATGATTATTAATCACCCCTAGAATTGCGAGAGCACGGGAGGGGGCGGGACCCCTGGGGCGTCGCGTGCAGGGTGGTGCGGTGTGAACTGTTTGCGTTGCGCGACACTGTGGCTGTTGTTGTTGCGCTGATCAGCTGAACGTATGATACGCGCTTCGAGTTTGACAAGCAGGAGGGGAAGCCCTGTTGGCTCGCGAGCGTCCAAATAACGCCGAGAGAGGCGTCAGCGGCGATTCCGGTTGACAAGCGATGGGATACGAACCACGACACGCTGCCCTGAAGAGTAAATGGCTACAGCAACGCCAACCACTGTGTCAGGTATGGTGTAGCGTGTAAATGTTTTGTGTTTCTTCATATACGTCTTAGTCGATTAACGAGATTGATTTTGGTGAATTAGTAAGCATATTTAGTAAGTATTTTCCTTTGATAATGTATTGATTAGGCAGGGATAACATTTTGTAAGTCTGTTAGTAAAACTAGACGTGGCGTTTTGCAGGAATTACTGTTTTAAGTGAAAGTCGTAGAAGCTATTACACTTCTCATATGAAGATTGACTTCCTGTAAACAATGCGGCACGATATGAGTCAAATCAGCTGTCTGGATTGTTCAAACAAGTTGAGAAATGTAGCGCGAGCCCATGGTTTTGTCCCGACGGTCAGCCAGGAATAACGTTTTGCTACATTAGAGTAACATGGCAATCCACAGACCGCAGGAATCTGACGCTCTTATCTAATTCTTGGAAATGACTGAACATAGACGGAGTCCCCTGCTGTGTGTGGAGTATACAGTGAGCACTGGACGTTTGCTCATAAAGAAATGATGGTTAAAGGGGTAGTTCACTCAAAAACAGTTAATTATTCACCTTCATGTTTTTCCAAACTCGCATGACTTTCTTCCGTCGAACACAAAGCGAGATGTTAGGCGGTATGTATCATGTTAGGGACTGACAAGCCTCAGTCATCATCCACTTCCATTGTAACTTTTTTCCATACAGTGAAAATGAGGCTGTCATTGTTCCTAACATTTCATTAAATAAAGTCATGCATGGTAGAAACAGCACGAGGCTTTTTTTTTTAATTTTAGAAGAACTAATGTTTTGAACAGTCAAAAAATCTCTGGGGGGTAAAATAGTTAGTCGAACACGTTTTGTGAACGATTATGAACCATATGAAAAAAAAAAACTGGAACAATACATTCACTAATCCGGTTCTCGATTTTTGAAGTGTAAAGTTGGCATGAAAATGTACACTGTTTATTTTCTAAATGCATGTATAGATCTTATTGTGAACAAATTAATCTGTGCATGCTTCATTAAAAAAAATAAAAATTGACCTCGTAATGTTTAATGAAAATGTCATAATTGGACCTTTCGGTGAAAACGACTGACTTTTCAGGACTTAACCAATCATTTTGTCCATTTAAATCCTGCCCCTTCGAGCTCACGGTCATCTGCCTCCACTTTTGAATACAACGCCCACATCTCAAAATCCAGCCCACAACCAATGCATAGAACCTTAGAAGACCCTGCCCTATTTTTCTTTTGTGATAATCCATTTCACTCAGATGTATGTCACAATAAGGAAGAACAGATCTGTCGCTACTTCCGTTTCATTGTGACTTTAACATCAACACTGGTTTAAAAAGTGATGTTATAGTCTGGGAGGTTTGCTTAGAAAATATATCATAATTAACTTATTATGATCATCTTTCATATTGTGATTATATAATCATGCACTGTTCTTGATGTCAGGGACTATATGTTTGATACAGGCTGGTTTTGTTTGGAGTCAACTCTCTAATGTGATGCAAACAGTTTCCATTATATCAAGTAACATGAAGAACTTGGCTTCGTTTGCCTCTGACACAGTTGGCTAGAGCTAGTTTCCTTTAATGCAGTGTGTGGTGGTGTGGAGGGAGAGCTTAATGATATTATTTTTGAGTGTATCAGCACAAAGCGAAGAACTCTGCGATTGAGACATGTTATTGCTTGAACTAGGTGGCAACAGTGCTTGAGCAGAATCTAAAGGGAGGAATGGTGTTGGCCTCTTTCCTTTTTTTATTTACCGTAATGTCACGATTGTTTAAATATATCGTTAGCAACACTTTTGTAAAGAGGGACAGTTTGTTTTTCTGATACTCAGGAAAAATGTTTGGTTTTAGCCTGCTAATTTGGAGTTACACTGCAGTCCTTTTCCAAACCGCGGTATACCTTGAAACCGGTTATCGTCCCATGCCTAGTCTGCATTAAAGAATCCATTTGTTAAGCTTTAATCTTCTTTAAATGGACTAGAGACTAAATTACTCATTGTCTCTATATGCAGTGCATTAAGTTAGACCACTTTTAATTTTCATTACGAAAATGCAATTTAGAATATTTTTAAGTGACTTTTTGGCAACAGTGACTGGATACAAGGTGTTGCTAGCTGATGTGAGCAAACTTTCAGTTGTGATCATAGAAAATATTTATAATGCTTAGATGAATAGTTCACTCAAAAAAAATGATTTAGAAAATTGAAATTTTTCCCGTGGACTAAAAAATAATTTATGAAAATCTTCATGGGGTCTTTTTCCATAAAAAAAAAAACAGCTCATAGTGACCAAAATTTGTAAACAATCCAGTGATTGCATCAAAAATCGCATACTCTCCAAGTTTGTGAACAATATTTGAGAGAAATAGGCCTTTTGTGTACATAGAAAAAGTCTTAGATCTTTGAGTTCAGCTCATGAAAAATGGGGGCAAAAACAAAAGTGTTGCATTTATAATTTTGTTCAGTGTAATTTAAAGGGGTCATGACATGTTTTTCATCCCTGAGGTGTAATCATAGTATTACTAAAGGTTTTTGGACAAAAAGCATTGTGATTTATGACCTTTTTTCACTCCGTTTCTTATCCTTTGACTGAAACAGTCGGTTTTGGGGTGTTTTCCCTTTAAGAGCTCAGTGTAACCACCCACTTTTATGATTGGCTAACATCCATTACCGCCATTACCGATTACTGTTTTAAAAATGGTTTTTACATGAAATACATTACTTACAGTTTGTGGCATCGTTGTTGGCATGGCCTGATTTTTGAGCAAAAGTAAAGCCAGCATCATACTGCGATTTGTTCTCAAAACAGTCAACGGTGAAATTGAACACACGCGTAAATTAGCACTGACTTGACTGGGGTGTTCGCTAAAAATAAACTGAATCCATTTTTCTCTGACATCGGGAATCGGGATCCTTCGGCAGCATATACAAACATGTTGTTTTTCCACAGCCAGGAACGGCACATCGTCTGCCTGGCATTGCAATCTTTTTCAGTGTCACCAACTATATAGTAGGGTACAACCATACTAATAAGCAAAAATGACTTTAGATAAACTAACAATTGTGCTTCATTGTTTTTTTATTGCTGAAGAGTGTTTCTTCTCCTGCGTTCTACTGTACAGACGTGAATTTACTTTTGCTTCAGCCTGAGGTTTATTCATTACCGTTTTTGGTGTTAAGGGCTTTTACATTTGCTATAAATAGAACTTCTTATGTTAAAAACAATTTATTTGTAAAAAGTAACATATTTAAAAAGTAACGCAAAAGTAATGTAACGCATTACTTTCCATAAAAAGTAACTAAGTAACGTAATTAGTTACTTTTTTAGGGAGTAATGCAATATTATAATGCATTACTTTTAAAAGTAACTTTCCCCAACACTGGTAGGGAAGTATGCATATTCGGATGCAGCCAGTCTGATTCATGAATCGTTCATGAGTCTGATTTATGTACTGGGTCTGTTGAAAAATACTCATTCAAAACTGACTCCCTGCATTTGAATATGACTTCCCTACTATGCATGTTAGAAAGTATGCTCTTTGTACACTATATAGTGTGCAAAAAAATATGGTATATCATGGGCAGTATGTTTGAATACACAGTATTAATAAACAATTAGCGAATAAATACCTGGATGACATTCTACTTCCATTCTTTTTTTGTTCCACATAGAATGACATAAACATGAGTAATTACTAATTAATGACAGAATATAAATTTTTGGGTGAACTATCCCTTTAATAATTATCATAGATGGCCCTATTATATTGAAATAAACTATTTGTAAAGAAACAGAATTTTAATTGTGTATCTTCCTTCTAATGGTTTCATTAGAAAAGAGCATGGCACGGTCAAAAAAACATTTGTAACTTTCGTAGTCAAACTCTCTTGAAATCCACGGAGGTTGCAGAGGTTAACGGCCGCGTGTCGCCAGTAAGTGTGAGAGAATCTTTAATGACCATTGCTTTCCTCGTTAGGCAGGACACCACAGCACCTGTGGTGCGCTCTAACCGTCAGAGTAATGAGCTGTTGGCTGAATTTCGTCTTGAAGTTTTCCCTGGCTTTAACTGCTCCATTTACATTTCTTTCACATGCAAAATGGAGGACATGAAAGATATGTCTCAGTAAAACAATGGCATTGAAATTCACACTGTGAAGAAAAATAATAATGTTCTCTGCTGTTGTTAATGTCCTTTGTTTAATGCCAGCATGCCACAAGGGCACCATCAGTGGCGGATGGCATGAAGTGTTGTAGATCTGAGGAGGAACTCACTGGCCATTATCACAGTATGTACCTAGTGCCTTGTCCTTATTAGCCCTCACTGAATCTTTTTTCTCCTCTTCACCTTATTCTCAAACATATTCACAAACATAAACGCTTGTGGACATCAAGTTCACCGTTTGCTTCTCCCCCTGCCCACACTCCTGTAGCAAGTGTTTTTTTAAACTTAGAACAGGCTTACTTTACCTAAGACGTGCTGCAGTACAGATACTTGACACATTTCAAATGTTGCTTGAATGCAGAGACAAATTCCTTGAAATAACTTAAAGGGGTCATATGATGTGATTTCAATTTTTCCTTTCTTTTTGGAGTGTTACAAGCTCTTGGTGCATAAAGAAGATCTGTAAAGTTGCAAAGACTAAAGTCTCAAATCCAAAGAGATATTCTTTATAAAAGTTAAAGGAAGAGTAAGCGATTTCTGGTAGCCAGTGTTGATATTTGAAGAATATGATCATGCAGAATAAGCCATTAATATGTGCTTTATAAGTACTAATAAACAGCCAATATCCTACTAAAAAGCAACTAGTTAATAGTGAGAATTGAACCCTAAAATACAGTGTTGCCATAGTTTTGATTAATACTTTGAATTAGATTTTATTTGTATTGTCTGGTTTCACTTTAAAGTTAAAGTTTTAGTAAATTTGTTGTGTTTTGTGATTTAAAAAAATATATATGTATGTACAGTTTTTATTATTTTTTATTAGTTTTAGTATATTTAGTTTTAGTTATTTTAGAACTTAAAGTTAAACTAAATGAAAATGAGAAATGTTGCATTGGCAACTAGCTGAAATAAAGTAAGTTAATAATTTATTTTAAGTTATCATTTATGTTGTTTCAGGTAACAAAAATGTATTGTATTTAAGTTTTTAATTTTAATGATAATATTCCTGGTTAACTGTTTCTTAATGTTAAAAACTAGCGCTGTACACTGTAAAAAATGACAGTGACTTTAACGGTAAAAGACTGTAAAAATGCTACAGTAAAAACCAAATAATGTGTTTTTTTAAACTTTAAACAGCATAAACACATTTCATTACACCAAATACACAAAATAATGTTCTTTTTAGCAGCATCATATGACCCCTTTTATTTAAAAGCTGCTTGTGATGGGCTTTGGTTCATCATGTGACGTTCTCATCACCACCTGCATTTGGTGGTTATATGGTGCATTACAAAGGTACAAAACAGATTTCAGTACTTCAGTAGGTTGATATATTAACATTATATCAGTTAATGAAATTACGGTATTTAACTGTAAATTTAAGTTAAAACCGTAAAACCTAAAACGTTGCTACCGTATTTTTTACGGTAAAATTCCGGCAACCACAGCTGCCGTTTTTTTACCGTAGATTTTACGGAATTTTTTTTACCGTGTACATAACATTGCAGTTAATCGATTATGTTTATATCATGATTTCTGACCAGTCTTTACAAAGCAGAATGATACTGTAACATTATCAAATTTGGTCAGTGTGAATGAAAAGATATTCAGTGTGTAGAAATGTAGAGTACACTTAACTTTAACACATTTAACCATATTTAAATGCAATTTTTTTGTACTGCAGCAGTCAGTAGAATTTATAATATAATCTCTGTTCTTTAGGGACACAGTATCAGCAGCACAGTAGGAAAACCGAATCATCATCCTGTCAGGTATGTTATTGAAGAAAGATAAGAACTTAGCCGTAATCTTAAACAACCCAAACTGATTAAATGCCCAGTCATCACACCACACCGTTCCCTACTGAGGGTCCTCCAGTGACGTACGGCAGCCTCTGAAGAGAGGAGAAATGAATGGGAATGTCTGGGAAGGGCAGTAAGTGCTATAATTCCACAGTGAATGAGCCCGATGTCTCTCATCGAAAAATTGACACCTGAACACTCACTCTGTGCTGCCTCTGGTGTAGTAATGTAATAGCAAGAGAACAGGAGGTGATTGTCACCATCAAACTGCCTACCTCCCTCATGCTGGCATCCTGTTTATGAAGGCATTCCTGCTGCTGCTGAAGAAGAAGCGCATATACAGTTGGGCCCAAAAGTGAACAAAGCTAAAATAGTTTTTAATTTGAATTTAAAGTTGCCTACTTTTGGCGCTCTAGAGGTTAATAAACAAGCTTTCTTTTTACCAAAGAACATTGTAGCCGGAGCTACTTCTGTCTGTTTATGGATATGACGAGGGCAGTTGTCATCCCCAGGCCTAAAATGGTCCAAATATAAACACTTACATTTATAACATTACGTTACACATATAATGAAACTACATTACATGCGTACTGTCGCGATTCAGGATAAAACCAAAAACCAGTTTGGAAGATGGATTCATGATGTATTCTCTCATTATATAAATTTTGTACATTTTTAACCCAAAAAAAGTTACATAGTGTACCTTTAATAATAAATAAATTTTTTTAATATAATTTTGTTGTAAAGAAGCTAAATTTGAACATTTTGAAATTATACTTAAATATTAAATCTTTATTTAAAATTCTGCATCATTACTTCTTGCTTTTTATTTCATCAGTGTTTTTTGTAGTAAAATATACAGTATGTATATATATATGTGTATATATATATGTATATACTATTATAGCATTTATTACAATTTTTAAGCTTTTTTTTAGATTTTTAAAAATATGCGTTTATCTTTTAGTATTTTTATTTAATTTTCTATTTATCTTAAAAAAAAATTATTTCATTTTTAGTTGTAGTTATTTTAGTGTTTCAACTTATTTCAATTTCAGTTAGTTGCCAATCTAACATTTTATTTCAGTTACTGAAAATGACTTTTAATAGTTTTAGATAACGGTGACAACACTGGCTTCCACTAAAGCACGTTGATAATATAATATAATATAATTTGTAATAAATTTGTCATATTTAACATCTAATTTGTGTTAAATTAGTAAATATTGCAGAACATTTTATTCAACTTTCAGTTAACAAAAATAATTTTTAATAGTTTTAGTGTTAGTTAATTACAACACTGCCTTCCATTGAAACACAAGATGATAATATAATTTGTAATGTATTTGTCGCATTTAACGCATAGTCCTTCCACAACAGTTCCACATACCAGCTTGGGTACCATCACATACTTTACTACCCACATTCCAACCACACTCTCTGCATCGTACTTTCACAGGTCAATGGGTTTAGCTTCACGATGCTTAACATTTCGATGAGATCTTGTGTTGATTGGTTGGTTTTAGAGTTTAAAAACAATTTTTGTTTACAATTTTTTTTTTTTTTTTTTTTTTACAACTGTACAATTTCAAATGATCACAATCTTAAAAGTACCAATGTGACTATTGTTCAAATGTTGGTTTGACAAAGCAAATGGAAGTCATTAGTTTTCAATGAGAGTTATCGAATTAAGTTGACATGGGCGACCATTGCTGATGCAATGTGGGCGTGCCCACCAATGTGGAAAAAAGTTTTGAAAAGTTTAACTTTATGCAAATGAAAAACAAAACATTTGGAGTGCATACAGGGTGGGTTTGCTTATGCCTTGAAAATGCCTCATGTCTTTAAATTGCATCATTCTATCCGTAACACTTTAGTCGAATCATTTAGCCGCTTCTTATTGTGCAACATTTGGGTCAGGTGTTAGTGTTTGTGCTGTGCAGTTGTGTTGAACATCGTCTGGCATGATCCCAGGGGACTGTTGGCTACTAATGCTGATGAGGATTGCATTTCCTTGTCTGGTACAGGCAAGGATGGCTAACTCCCATAATGCAAATAACTATGTGCATGGCCAACACTAATGACAGCATAAACAATAACACATCATTGCATTCTATATTTTGTGTTGCATGTTTATTAAAACAGGCAGACGTAAATCAGGAATTATAGCTTGGGAGTTAATGAAGTAGGAGCAATAATTCCTCACTCTTCCATCAGGTCCCTTGTTCTTTTTAATACTGATGTGTTTTTTTTTATTTGTTTTTTTATTGGTGTTCTTTAAAAGGTTCGTATTTTGTCCTGCACAGTTTCAAGACATCAAATGGCTCCCATTTGTCAGAGGCTGTCCTAGGCTGTACCCCCCCCAAAAAATACTCCTATTGGCAAAAGTGGAATCGTCACAGTTTCTGCAGCGTAGTGACGACCAACTAAGCTGTGACAACTTAATATTAAAGGAATAGTTCCAAAAATGAAAAACTGATGAAAGTTTAGTTTAGTTTTGTTTTGCAGGCCTATTTCATTGCCACAACTTAATATGCATTTATATTATACCAGTGGCTAGTTCTCTTGCTCAATTGACCCTTATGTAGTCTGCATATAAATATTTCGGTCCAAGGATAGAATTTGATCCAATATGGTAGTTTTTGGATTGATGTACTTTAGAATTTCTTCCAGATGTAATGTGGGGTTTGGTGTTTGGGTTTTGTTTCATGTTCATGTTTTCCATGTCTTTTATTTTGTAATTGTTTCATGCTGTCAGTGTCATGCTTCCCTTGCCCTCATGTATCTCTGCCTTGTGTATGTGTCATGTTCTGATTGGTAGTCTTAGTCATGTGTCTTGTTTCCCATTGGTTTGTTCATGTCATGTGACCCTCCTTGTCTGCTATAAGTAGCCATCATGTTCCCATTGTGCCTTGTCGTGTATTGAAGTTGTAACCCGCTGTCTGTGAGTCTAGTCTGTTTGTGCCTCTTCAAATCTGTTCATGCCCAGTCAAGTCTGTTCATGCCTCGTCAAGTCAAGTCTGTGTTTGTCAAGTCAAGTCTGTTCATGCCTCGTCAAGTCTGTTCATGCCTCGTCAAGTCTGTTCATGCCTCG
>NW_015625587.1:594217-594585 GCF_001515625.1 Sinocyclocheilus rhinocerous | reverse complement strand
CACTGTAAATAAACTGCACTTGGGTTCTCACTTACACTCGCCTTCAGTGGATGATTCGTTACAGAATACACGACCTCCAAAAGATGAACCCAGCAGTTGTTCGCCTTCTGAGCCTTCGTCAGGGAAGTCGGACCATAGAGGACTATGTGGAGGACTTTTGTGGTTTGTACTATTTCATGGACTTTAATGACGTGGCGCTCAAAGACATTTTTCGTTATGGATTAAACGAGCCCATTTGCTCCCAGCTTCCTGGGGGAAAGGTTCACTGGTCCCTTGCCGAGTATATAGACTTTGCTCTGCGTTGAGTGGATCTGCTTTCACTGTGGGTGTCGTGGAGAAGGAACACGGCACGCCTCGCCTGAGTCCCC
>NW_015625587.1:590990-593962 GCF_001515625.1 Sinocyclocheilus rhinocerous | reverse complement strand
CTGCTGACGCGGCGAGTATAAACCAGGCTCTACACTCTATAAGTGCTGCGCAGTTCAAACGAGTAGCGCGGTTTCGTTATGCTTTCAGTTTCGTTTGCCTTTTGATGTTTCTCATATGCAACAGAAATGCAGCGCTTATGAGTTAAACAATGCGGTGGTCGCGCCAGTGCGACCGCACACAAAATTTAGTCGCACGGGCAGAAAAAATTATCGCAAAAGGCGCCCATTTGGTCGCACTCTGGAGCCCTGTCCAGTACCGTATTTATTTATCCTCAGTTGTTCAAATCGCGGTAATCGAATACGGTTATAGTGATAATTAAAATATGAAACGGTAATACTAACCG
The DNA here is from genome assembly GCF_001515625.1 of Sinocyclocheilus rhinocerous. NCBI lineage: Eukaryota > Metazoa > Chordata > Actinopteri > Cypriniformes > Cyprinidae > Sinocyclocheilus > Sinocyclocheilus rhinocerous. The sequence continues at coordinate 593,618 of NW_015625587.1, read as the reverse complement.
TGGGGTATTTTATCACGATTTATCGTCAAAACGGTAATCGTTACATCCTAGGTCCAAGCTAAGACGACTCTCACACACATTGCTCCTCCCTACATCTCTTGTGGTCTTACGGATGCAGTAAACTACGTATTTTCAAAATCGACAAGTACAAAATACATTTACATGTACGGTTATAATCAAACTACAGCAGGTTTTTGTGTCATCGAGCTACAGGTCTAATTTGTCTGTCCAAGTATACTTGACCAAATATGAATGATTAAATACACATTATGTGACGAAGATTAGCTACAATTGCATTATTTGCCAAAAATTGCATTAAGCCCAAAGTATACTTGGAATGTTATGCATTTGGCTGTACACATTTGCTAGCGTTTGCATCAAAACTTAGCTTGGACCTTAGTCCGACTTTGCGAAAGACAGACAGATTCACAAAATATTAGTCCAACTAAATTTTTTGTATTATGCATAAATAAACTTAACATGACTTGACAATGTCAAATTGCAGAGCTGGTGCAAACATATCCGCATCACTATGATGCTTTCTTAACTGTTGTTTTTGCTGACATTTTGGTTTTGTGTTTATTTTGTTATTGAGAGGAAAGCACATATTTACATATTCATTTAAACCAGCAGCGTGGTTGGCATTGGGATGTTCGCTAACAGTATACCACTGCAAACAAAGGTTTTTCGAACTTCTTTTTTAAGAGAAGCAAAGAACGAAAAAACTTCACCAGTATATCAGGGACTTTATTGGTGGCTAGAAACATAATCAAATTATTAGCCATAATAGTTAAAGGCAGGGTATGTGATTTTTCAAAAACACTTTAGAAAACTGATTCGGGCCGAATAGCAAAACAAACTTGTAGCCAATCAGCAATAAGGGGCGTGTCTACTCGCGATGTGGAGGAAGAGCTTTCAGTGCATGGGACGGACATTAGCCGAGCGGAGCGACAGAAAGATAGAGATGGCGGAAACGATAACAAAAGAGGAAAACGTCTGCAGAACGATAAGGCAAGAAGTAGGACCCGTGTAAAATATTGGATCAGCTTTCCAGTGCTGGAGAGAACTCAAGGAGCGGAGGCCTGCGATCGGACGCCGAGGTTGCTATGTTTCTTCTCAGTAGGTGAGTAACACCGTGTCTACAACAACTAAAGTCTGCCTACACTGGACGCGATCAAACGACCGTTGAAAACCATTTGAAATGTGTGTCAGCACGGCATAAATTGAACCCGGCAGCAGTTTTCTGTCGGGATTTGTTGCGCCGCGCCGCTCACGTCCGTAGACACGGTGTAACATTGGTTTTGCTTTGTTTCACAGAACTAATCGTTGCCTGGGTTGCGTACGTATATGTGGGGCGGAGCTATCAAAATAGGGGCAAGACCCTTTTGGGGTAGGGGCGTGTTTGTTTTGGTAATTTCAAATATCAACATTGGCTACCAGAAATCGCTTACTCTGCCTTTAATAAATGAGCATATAGGAGGCGGTGAATATGCAGAACTTGGCTGATGAATAATGTGTTTCAGCTCAGTGGAAATCAGCGCACTGATTGGGTGCGGCCCTGGCGATCGGCCGTGTGACTGGAGCTGCTTCTTTTCTCTTTGCTCAGATGGAAGGAGGGGTTTAGGGGCCTTTGGCTGGTAAATCCCCAGGCGCAGAGGGGATCAACAGCACCAGGCTGAGCTACAGAAAAGCATCTCTGGCATCAGCTCTGTCATTAGCATGGGCCGCTTCAATTCCCTAAATCTCTGACGGGCCTCTCAGCATGATCTAGTTGTGATATCCCGCACCTGTGATTCTGAGTTCTGCCTGCCTTTTAAGTCTCAAGGGGACTTGAGTTTTGCTGTGTGCACAAGCATGGTACTGAGGAGGACAATGGTTAGGACTGCAAAGTGGAGAACAAGTTGTACATTGTCTGAGGACATGATGTTTTTTTTCGTTATTTGTTGTATATACTGCACAGGTTGCTGGCTCTGCGTATTTGTATCAGATGTCAGTCAGTGCTGGTGCCGGTTGCAGAGCCGCTGATGTTAAACTGCGTGTCTGAAACTATGTTGATGGTTACATAACCACACGTCCTACGAGTCACTCGTAGCTGCAGCTGTCTGCCCAGCTGCCAGCAGTCAAACATCCTCGCAGTCCAACAGAAGCTGCCTATCGCACAGAAGCCGACTTTACACCTTCATTTGACAATCCAGTCTGTCACAATCTCATGCCTTGTTTTAATGAATGATCGGCCCAGAAACACTTATATGGCGTGTCAATGGATGATTTCATTATTAAGTCATTATTTACTCGGCCTCATGTCGTTCCAAACCAGTGTGACTTTTTTTTTCCTTCTGTGGTTGATTGATCTTTTCCATTAAATTACAAGCAGTGCGGATTGAAGCTTTCAAGTTTCACAAACGTATTCATATTGGTGTATACAAGTTTGTATGCTATATTACAAATCTTCTGAAGTCATACAATAGCTTTGCATGGGAATCAGACTGTAATTTAAGTCAATGACTGTAAACTGTGACATCAGTTCTAGCTCTTTTAAGCAAGTTCATGAGAGAAGATTTTTTTCAGTGAATCAATTGAACCTGTTGAACGTTTAGATCAAGTCACTGACTCGGTAATTTGGTCAAG
>NW_015625587.1:582044-590913 GCF_001515625.1 Sinocyclocheilus rhinocerous | reverse complement strand
ACTTTCACTTTTGAGATTCGCGATCACAAGGACTCTATACTATGGAGCGGCAGTACTTACCACACATTTGACAAAATTAGATGTTTGTCATTGGTGCTCAGGATCTGCAAATCATTCGCCATCGTCCTATCAGACATTTTTCCTTACTCTGTGTATGTAGTAAGTGAACTTTCATGAACTGTAATGCAACAGGCTACCGCTAGCAAGTGGCTAATCTTTTAGTGGCTCAGTATAACGTGTTATTTGTTTCACGCTTCGGCTTCGGGCACACCCCTAACCTAATTTGATTTTTTGACATGAAAATACCCCCATATGCTGACATGGCATTAAATAAAATTATACTACTACTACTAAATAGTTTTATTTATTTATATGTCAGTTTTAGGTTTTCAGTTTTAGTGTTATTTCTCTAAACATTCTTCAAATTCTTTCAACATTTCTAATTTAAGGAAGGGAGGAAGTTTCTTTGTGAATATTTTATGTTTTATTTATGTTTCATTTTTCAGCTTGAAATCTCCTGTCGCCCTTGGGATTGCATGGAAAAAAGCGACTATTTACATTCTTCAAATTGTATCCTTTCATGTTCCACAGAAGAAAGATTTGGAGCAAAATTATGACTTTTCATTTTTGGGAGCACCTGGTAGCAAAAGATACAAAGTAAATAAAAATGTAAATACTGTCTAAATGCAAATGGCAGTATTTTGTGGATTGTGCTCAAGCTCAATTCATTTGTAATGCATAATGGATTAGCATAATGTACTTATGTTTGTGTCATCCATCACATTGCCTGGTTACAGGAGCAACAAACTCATGACTTGTGTTTATCTGAGTATTTACACTAGTGTGCACTTTAGAGTGTTTAAAGATCAGGTATCAGTTTGTCTATGTTATGTTGGTTTTGCCATTGTGCCCCAACCCTCTGTAAACATGACTCAAGTAATGTGTGAAGTTAGACTGCAGTGTGAGGCCACTGAGCTTCCTCAAGTGAGAACTACCTGCCTCTTGACATAGTACAGTCTGTTCTCAGCTGTACTGTCTGAGGATTTGTGTGTCGGTGAGCGAGAGAGAGTGAGAGAGGGTCTGTGCCAACTCACACACGTGCCAGACTACAAGAATAACCTGATTTGGATCTACACGATTGCCATACAAAGCTAAATGACAACAGATTTCTTAACCGTCTAGTTAGCATCCTTTTGTCTTTATTGTTGAATCGATGTTGTGTCATAAGCATAAAATGGCCAGTGGCAGGTGAATTGCAAACTGTATTTTACATTTATTTTTATTGAGATTTTTTTTTTTACCATATCACATTGGAATCGTGTAGCTTTTCTGTTGCAAATTAATAACAAACAGTGCAGGTTACTGATCATCTCTGAATAAATCCTTGCCCGTGTTATGAAAATGTGAAGACATATAGTGATTTTGTGATTTTGATAGTGATTTTGATTGATGGCTAAATATGGGAAATATTCACGTTATGGATGAAAAAAAACTTTTTTCCTAGAAATGTTGTTAGACGCGAGTCCCGATTAGCGAGTCTCTTGATTTTAATCGCTTGTCACTTATAGTAATGTTAATGTTTATTATTCTTACATATTCCATTTAATTAATTTAATTTACATTTGAAAATATCTATTTGAATCTGGCTCAACATCGTGATGTCTATCAGCCATAAAGGTTAGGGTTGCGTCTATCGGCCCAACCCTAATTGTTAGCCTATACAGTTCCATGAGTGCTACTTATTCGGACATCATAAATGTTAAATTATTGTCTTTTTTGCGGTTGCACTCAAGTGACATTGCGGCGTCTCGAAAGTTTATCCTTTTCATGCAGTTTTAGCTATCTGGGTTAAACTTTCAGTCCAAGCGCAACAGCATGCGAAAGAGAAATCAATTTGATTTTCGCATGGAAATTTCGATGCGCACACACCCCAATTTTTTTCTGTTTTCAAATCTTTGTTCTGTTGTATTTATATTTTATTTATATTTTTGTATTTTGTTGTATTTAGTTGTCCAATTGGTTGTAATTGGTTTCTTTATTCTTATTTTATTACTGGTTGTTTATTTGTCTGCAGTAAGCTTGAGAACTTTTTACTTGTTAGTTCGGCTATCATAGTATTGTGTAGAATGAATATTTGTAACTTTTCTGTGTCATTATAAATTTTGGCATTGTAACAACCGTATTTCCAGCAAAAATAGTTACATTGGGATATATATGTAGTTATTGCAAAATAAAATTAGCCTACTTGTATTGTGATATAGCCTAATATTTTGGTCTTATCGCCAACCTATAATATTTTCTCAATATCACCGAACCATAATACTGCAATTATGTTATAACCATAATAATGCTAATGTTGCTTTTGCAGGCACAGAGGCTAGCGGTGCTTATAAACATTCTAAAATCGACGCGTTTCAAAAAGGCGGGGCATAGAGGAGAAACAATAATGTACAGTATGTGGAAAATAATGTGTTTTTTAAACTTTAAACCGCATAAACACATTTCATTACACCAAATACACAAAATATTGTTCTTTTTAGCAGCATCATATGACCCCTTTAACAAACTTTTTATCTGAGCTAGATTGGTGGGAAACGACCCTGCCTGTATCATGTCCCAATTCCTTTCTCTCTTTTTTTAAATAAAAGTGGCAAAAAGCTTAAAATAGAATAAAACACTGCTGTTTATTCTTAGAAGATTTGAGAACCAATTGTTTTTTTCTGCTTTGCATGAACCACTTTACCTGTAAAACAGAATCTTGAATGCACTAGCTCATTTCCTCTGATTCACCCCAACATCCAATAATGGCCCGCATTACGCAACGCCTGTGTGGTATTTCAATGAACAGAAATATTCTGACAAACGAACGCCTACTCATGTCTCTGTTCTGCTTCTCTGCCAGTTCATCTTTCTATAACAGCAGCTATTTTCAGCGCTGCCGTAATATCACATTGTATGGCATGAGCCAATGGAACAGATTTTAGCTTGTAAACTGCCCGCCATTAGCGTCAAATTCATTCCTATTCCCTCAGGCCAAAGAAGAAAGGGACCCCATTTGATAGCGAGCTAAAGTGCTGCATATCACAGCCAAGTATTGATAATGCTTTCTTAAATGCAGCCAGATTTATTATTAAGTGCTTGAATCGTTTTATAACGTGTGTCTCAGTGCGTCATAGCTCAGGGTTCAGCACTTCTCCAGGTGTATGTTTTTATAGGTGTAGTCCAAATTGAGATACTGAACGGCCATTTAGGCCTCATGCTGTGTCTAGTGTACATTGCTGAAGGGCCTCTATGCTGTGGCGTTACAGGGCCCCTCAGGAAATCCCCCCAGAGCCCTAGGGAGGCCTGGGTGCCCCTCGTTCTGCCCACTGACGCAAAATAAGCTGCAGTAATTGGGAAAATAAACAGTAGATTAATGCTAGACCATGTGGCATTGACTGTGTGTTTATAGTAAGCCTCTGTAGATGAAAAAGCCTGTTTGTCACCCTGTAGGTAACGTTTGTATAGGTCAGGTTTTATGAATGTTCAGGCTTCATCTCTGAATATGAGGAATATTCCTGTGAATAGCGATTATGTTCTTTAGTACAGTCATGGCCAAAAGTTTTGGCAGTGACATAAATTTTGTGCTTTGAAAAGTTTGCTGCTTAAGCTGTTGTGGTGTTCATTTACATTGTTTCTAGATTAATGTGTAGAGTGATCAGATGCATTTTAAATAATTGCTAAAAGCTTCATTGGCCAAAAAATTTACTTTTCACAAAAAAAAACTAATTTCACTGTTTTTTGATCCTGACATAAAATGACCAGCAAACATTAATTGACTAATCATATCAGCAGCACATGTGAAAGTGTGAATGAGTACTAGTCAGGTGAAAACACTATCATACTAATTAGATTTGTAAAGCAGATTCTGTCTCAGAGGGCCTGTTTACACCTGGTCATTTCATGTGTTTCCGCTGATCGGATATCTATCTGATTTGTTAAAACGTTTCCATTTACACTTGGCCACATAAATGTGTCGTCACAAAACGGATTTAAATCCGATCTTCAATTCCCGTGCTATATTTAAATTTAACGGAGTTCACGTCAACGAAATCAAAAGATAAGCGCTGCATTTGATTATTTATCAGCTCATTTCAAGATCAAAGACCGCAATAGGACAGCGCGGCATCAGCACTGGAAAGATACGTTTGTCTTACTACTTTTAATGAAGATGATTGTGTGTTGACCGTCTGCAGTCTTACTTTGTTTCATTCGCGGCAGTTTGCGCGTCGGCTTGCCGAAGAGATACTCAGCTACTGGTCCGCGGTTATGCGTGTTGCATTAGTGCAGTCATGTAATGTCATATAGTCTGGAATGCGGCCCAGACCACCTCCTGAAGTGGATTGAGCGATCGGATTTATATACGTCTCGAATGCGTTTCGGAGGGCATTTACACCTGGTCTTTTCACTATCGGATTAGTCATCCGATCAGAAAAAACGCATGAAGTGCTGCAGGAAGTACAAGGATTGGACAGCAGAAGATGGTATTATTTTCTCTGATGAAGCTCCCTTCTGACTGTTTGGGACATCTGGAAAATCGATTGTTCGGAGAAGAATAGGTGAACGCTACCATGAGTCCTGTGTTGTGCCAATAGTGAAGCATCCTGAGACCATCCATGTGTGGGGTTGCTTTTCAACCAAGGGAGTGGGCTCTCTCATAATTCTGCCTAAATACACTGCCATGAATAAAGAATGGTATCAAAATGTCCTGCAAGAGCGACTTCTTCCAATGATCCATGAGCAATTTGGTGATCCGTGCATTTTCCAGCATGATGGAGCACCATGTCACAAAGCAAGAGTGATAAGAAGTGACTCGAAGATCATTACATTGAAATTGTTGATCTGTGGCCAGGCAACTCCCCGGATTTCAATCCCATAGAGAACATGTGGTCAGTCCTCAAAAGGCGAGTGGACAAGCAGAAGCCCACAAATTGTGATCAACTCCGAGAACTAAGTGCAGTCATGTAATGTCATATAGTCTGGAATGCGGCCCAGACCACCTCCTGAAGTGGATTGAGCGATCGGATTTATATACGTCTCGAATGCGTTTCGGAGGGCATTTACACCTGGTCTTTTCACTATCGGATTAGTCATCCGATCAGAAAAAACGCATGAAGTGACCAGGTGTAAACAGGCCCAGAGTGTCCAGCAAGCGCCAGGACCGTCTGCTCCTGAGGAGTCAGCTACGGAATCGTGTCACCACCAGTGCAGAGCTTGCTCAGGAGTGGCAGCAGGTTGGTGTGAGAGCATCTGCACACACAGTGAGGCCAAGACTTTTGGACAACGGCCTGGTGTCAAGAAGGGCAGCAAAGAAGCCACTTCTCTCCAAGAAAAACATCAAGGACCGACTGAAATTCTGCAGGAAGTACAAGGATTGGACAGCAGAAGACTGGGGAAAAGTTATTTTCTCTGATGAAGTTCCCTTCTGACTGTTTCAGGATTTGGCCCAGAAGCTAATATCCAGCATGCCAGAGCAAATTGAAGAGGTTATGAAGAACAAGGGTCCACACTGTAAATACTGACTCATTGTATTTTTTTTTGCCAACAAAAGCCTTTAAAACTTATGATATGCTTATCATTGTTTTTTTAGTATACCATTGAAACGTGGAAAAATTATCTACAAATACTGAAGCAGCAAACTTTGCAAAACACAAAATTTATGTCACTGCCAAGACATTTGGCCATGACTGTAGACTAGATCTGTGGTTTTTGGTCTCTCTTTTGTTTGACAGAAAGGCTCAGTGTTTGAAGAACGGGATAGGATTGTCAAAGGATCAAAGAGGCAATAAGACATAGGCCTAGACATTTTTTTCACAAATTTGTTGATTTCCATGTTTTGATTAATAATAGAGAGTATTTGATTCAGACCAGTGAGGTGGGAAAGTAAGTTCCACTGGGTTGAAGTTGCTTGCATGTAAAAACCAGCTTGAACCAACCTAAGCTGCTTTCCTGCTCTGAAAATTTTTATTTTTACATTTATGTACTATATTTTTATATTATATATGTTAAGTACCCAGTTTCAATCACCTTAACATTGCTGGGAAATAATAGCACAGGGTACTATAGATTATATCTAATACTATATCCAAAACAGTTACCAGTGGTGTCAGTAAGCAGTAGGGCTGCCCCCGACTAAAGATTTTTCTGGTCGACTAGTAGTTGTTCGTTTTAAGCATTAGTCGACTAATCGCACGTTTATTAATAAACCATTTAAATCATAATACCGAGCCTTTAATTGCCTTCATAGCCTAATAAGCGCTCAAACACAAGCATAAAGCTTGCCACATCACACCGGCAGTAGTAACGATTATGAATATGTCAGAGAAAAACAGTAAGGAGACTGCATTAACATTTTAATAATACATTGATAAACTAGTGCTTTTTTGTTTTCGGTTTAAGAGATGAAGAACGTCGGCGACACTGACTTGTCATCTCCGCAGAAGTGATGCGCGACATGCGCCTGTATACATATTTCATACGGATTATGCCTATCTGAGAATATCTGTTTTCCATTTGAATTGGTTGATTTGAAAGATGTATTACTCTTATCTGTATGACCAAAAATGAGGAGTATTTTAAGAGTAAGTGAGCACACCGGCGCCTCCATCTGTCCTGCAGTGAGCGCTACTGTTCAGCTTCCACACTCCACATATACACTTCAATAACGCACATTTCTCTAGGTTAACATTAGATTGAGCGACCATGTAAAGTTGCTAATACTTACATATTTCAGATGATAAGCCATATTTGAGGTCGATGAATGATAGGCGAGCGTTTTGATGTCCTGCCGGATGTACTGTATTACAATAGAACAGCAGTTAACAATCTGACCATCAGGGACTGCATGACTTCGCCTGTGGAAATTTTTTTTTTCTGCGACTAAGCGACTGATAAAATTTTGGTCGACCAAGCCTCTTCTGGTCGACTAACGGTTGGTCGACTGTTAGGGGGCAGCCCTAGTAAGCAGTGATTTTTGCATGCTGGAAGATTCAAATAGTAATTCATTTTCATGCTAAACTCATCTGAAGCATTTCAGAGTATGAACTGTTGTTATATGTAGTTTTAGGTGATATTTCGTCAAAATAGGTGTTGAATTGCTTTGTGTTGCAGTTTTGCTGCAGTGGGTCTTTGTGGGTTATGACCTGCAAAGCACTTCAGTCTGGTTTAAGATGTTTTTAAGAGGACTGTAAGACAAAATGAATGACTTGCTCTGTCTTACCCATGTGCTCATTTTTGGCTGCAATAATCTCACTAAAATTGCATTCATGAAATTAACACAAAGAAAAGTGTTAAACAAATGTCACACCAGTTTCAGGCTTCATCTAGGCTCTATCTTTACTGTGCTGATATTAAACTTAGCAACCTAAAATGAAATGAAAACCCAGACACACTCGCTAAACCAGTAACCATGGAAACACACTGGAAGTCTGATAACTCCGGCTCAGGTCCCAACTGTTCCCACTCGTGAAAAATAGACTGTTTTGGAAGGTCAGTGAAGTACCCAGCTGAATGTTTTGGCAATGATCACTGACTTTGAATAGGCTGAGCACTGACACACGGCACTCGCTCGAGACTCTCGCTCCAAACCCGAAGCATCATCCCCGCATTGACTGAGCCTTGTTAATAACTTTACAGCTCAACAGACTTATGACTAGTCATGAGTGTATGCTGGGTCAGCGACAGACCTTACAGTATGTGAGGTGTAAAGAAAGCATGTCTGGCTCAGTCCAGTCATTGACTATTTTCTCAGAAATGAATTTCACCCTGATGTGTTGGCCGTTCTTGAGATTCTGTGATCACACTACTTTTGGATTATGGGCTTTCATGAACTCATTAGAAGGGCCAGTCTCCCTGAAGCAACCACAGTTTAAGTGCAAGGAAAAAACTTTTTATTTAATTTTATTTTCCATCTGAACGCACCCAGAATGCATGTTTTTTTTTGTTTGGTTTTGGTTTGTTTGATTCAGTTTAAATATAGTTTCATGGCACCCTGCAAAAAATCAATCACCTCATTGGTGAATTTCTTATCTGTTTAAGCAAAAAAAAAAAACGTATTATCAATTTATTAAATTATTTTATTTTGTCTTGTCCTGTCCTGTCCTGTTGGTCAATTGCTTTTCCTCAGCAAAACACTACTCCTTAAATTTTGATAGTTTGTTTCTTTGATCTATGTTTTCTTAGAGTAGCTGTCTTACGTTCTCATTTTAATGGAAAATGAGACAAAAATACTGTGAATGTGATTTCAAGATTCTTTATTGTCACTATACAAAGCAGGGCTCGCAAAATTTCAAAATCCCTGGTAGCCCTTCGGGCAGGTACTCTTCAGATTTTGGTAGCCCGAAAATTAATTTAACTAGCCCAAATAAAAAAAGACCTTTTAAAAAGAGTATATAGAAAATCATTTAGGAGTTTAAATGTCAATCAAAAATATTTTAATACACAAATATCAACAAATATGAACAAAGGAATTTTATTTCGAACTTCTTTCTCATTTACAACTCTGTGTTTGCTGCGTAAAAACATGGGTTGATATTTGCATTAATCTGACCATAAACTGCAAGAAAGGCTTATTGGAAATGCAAATTCATTCTCTGCCATGAGGTGGCACTTTAGGAGCTCTGAAATATTGCGGTTTCCCGGGTAACGGCTGTACACAAAGCAGCTCCGCGCTCATAAACGCTGCTTTATCAGGAATTATAGGTCAAATTAAATTAAAATGCCAAAGACACGTTTCTGAGGACAGTCGGTTCCCTTCAGATACATTCAAATAAAGACATCCGCGCCGCGTTTTAACTTGAAACATGCAGCGCTCATATTTATTCAATGACAT
>NW_015625587.1:575988-582031 GCF_001515625.1 Sinocyclocheilus rhinocerous | reverse complement strand
TTAGACCACTTAACTTAATGATTGCTATCGGGATGTGAAGAGACTTTCAACCAGCATAACAAAAAATGTTTCTGAAGACAATCACCTATTACACCTTTAAGTTTGATACAACTCACTTTAGGAGTTTTTAAGTACCCGCGGGAGATCTGCATTTAAGATAGCCCGTCGGGCAGAGTGGTGATACATTTTGGTAGCCCGACTGGAAAACACAATAGCCCCGAGACGTCGGGCTAGCGATTTTGCGAGCCCTGCAAAGTACAGCGAAATTAGGGCAGTCCTTACAGTGCAGTCACATGTAACAGTGCAATCTAAACATCCTATTTAAAGGTGGGGTAAGTGATTTCTGGTAGCCAATGTTGATATTTCAAATCACCAAAATAAACACGCCCCTACCCCAAAAGGGTCTTGCCCCTATTTTGATAGCTCTGCCCCACACATACGTACGCAACCCAGGCAACTATTAGTTCTGTGAAACAAAGCAAAACCAATGCTACACCGTGTGTACATCGGACGCGAGCGGCACGGTGCAACAAAATACTATAGAACTCGTTATAATCAGTGATGCTGTCTACACTGGATGCGGCGCGGTGCGACACGACAAATCCCCAACAGAAAACTGCTGCTGCGTTCTATTTGACGTATTGACACACATTTCAAATGATTTTCAATGGTCACTTTGTCGCGTCCAGCTGTCACGTCTGGTGTAGACACGGTGTTACTCACCTATCGAGAAGAAACAAAGCAACCTCGGTGTCTGATCGCAGGCCTTCCGCTCCTTGAGTTCTCTCCAGCGCTGGAAAGCTGATCCGATATTTACACGGGTCCTACTTCGACACGCCCCTTACTGCTGATTGGCTACACGTTTGTTTTGGTACTCGGCCCGACTCAGTTTTCTAAAGCGTTTTTGAAAAAATACATACCCCACCTTTAAAGAATTGAAATAAATATATAGTCTAAATAAGATTACCTACAGCAATTCACACAAAACATGTACAGTCAATTACCACCTTTTCTTCGCACCTGGTTAGTATGCTGCTTTACACTCTTTCTGGATCAGCTTTTTGCAGCTTTTTAGGAACATAAAAGGCAGTTTATACTCTCTCATGTAGTAGGCCATTTGTAATAGCATTGTGTTTTTGTGAGGAAATCCCTCTGCACACGAAGATGGATGGGTTCGTATCCACCTCATCCTCCTACCCCATACCTGACCCAGCCAGGCCCGGATTGGCTAATTTTTGCCATGAAAATAGCCTCAGATGCTGACATGGTATTAAATAAAATTGGTATTAAATAAATGGTATTAAATAAAATTATACTACTACTACTATACTATACATGATCAAAAGTAGGCTTCGTATTAAATTCTGAGGAATTTCGCTTATCTGAATGCTTTTGAATTTCAGAAAATTGTGCGGTGTAGCACAATAACCTCAGTGTCTCTGACAGTGCTTTTATTTGTCTGTGTGTTTGCGTTGGGATGGACAGTCTTACATGCTGCAAACACATCATGCAGATTTCTTTCGTCTGAAGTTCCTCAACCATGCCAGGCTGTGACAGCTCCTCTCAGCCGCCAAAAGGAGGGAGCAGAGTGGATGTGTACATCCATTATTTTCTTTCACTCCATCTGTTTTCTCAACTTGGAGCAGCTGGGCTGTGTCAGTAGTCTATGGAAGACTATACCGGAACGTCTGTGCTTAGTCACTGTAGAAGTTTTCCACCCCCCAAACTCATTTCAGCTATTTATGCATGTTCAGTAGCACTGTACTCTATTTTGGCTGGGGCTCGCACAGTCTCTCAGAAGAGACTAGTGATTTCAAGTTTGTTTGTTTTTTTTTCCTCCAATGAATCTATTGATTCAGTTCACAAAACCAGTCTGAACAATTTGTTCAGAAATTGGTCAGAGCAATTTTCAAGTTGACAACACTCAAATGAGGACTCAGAACAGAGAACTGTATCTTTCGAACATGCTGACATTTTGGCCCAATTATGTGTTTTTAATAGGTCTTACGTTTGTTGGTCATATTCACTTTTGCTTTATAAACTTACATTTGATGTCTAGTAGTAAATGTTGTTGTTGTTTATTCTGCTGGTTTAAATGTCACCCAGGTAAAGTTGTCTAACTGGCTGATGAGAAAAGCCTTCTTGAAAAAATCATTTGTGATCAGCATCAGTCAAGGTAGCATCAGTTGCAATGGTTTGATTGTAATATTACCAACCTGTATTACCTATTATAATATTATAAAATCAACCAATGGTTCTCAGAAGTCATAGTTGGGTAAACTTATAGTGGTAAATGGAAACTACGACAAATATAATTTTTTGCATTCTCATTTGCCCCAATAGCAAAACAAAAATTCAAAATAGTGTTTTATTCTTACAGTAGCAGTCTTACATACTTTTAATTGGAAAATGAGACAAAAATATCCACAATAGTGTTTTTATGACTTTTCAAAAGAGAAAAAATGTAGAGAGATTGATTATATTGGTCAGAAGTGAGAAAGATGTAAAATTTTAACTTAAAAATTGAATTAGAAACAAGCAGCAGCAAAATATAGTGTTATAAATGTACATTAAATAAAACATTTAAAACTGAATATATAATATAATAAAATAATTTTAATAATGATTTAAAAATAATTTTAATAATAAAATAACAATATAATAAAAAAAGATATTGAAAACGCGAGGCGCACCTCACTGCCTTTTTTTGGTTGCCTTTTTAAATTTAGAAAAGAGCAGTGCGCTGCGGGTTTTTTTTAATGTTGCTTGGCAACCACCGAATCAGCTGTCCTGTCAGTCTAATCAAGGATTATAGCGTGAACGCTCTAGAAACACTAGAGCGCTGGTTTGCTGTTAAGTAAACTGTCATATTAGCAGAAACTTAAATGGACAAGCAGAGGGCGCTTGCTCTGACCTTGATCGAGGTTGAGAGGTGTACAAACACGCAGGAGACAAGTTTCTCCTCCATCATTGCAGTCTCCGGACGTTCAAAGCAACTGTAAACTTTCATCACCACAACGGAAGGCCCGCCTCTCCATTCATTCGATTGGACAATGAAAAAAAAGGCGAATGACGTCAGGCGCTTTTCTGCTCAGTTGATTTTTTTTCTTTTCAACTTCAATTGCTCCGAGCGCTCCTTCAAAAACGTCAGGCGTCTAAAACATCAGGCGCCCAGGGTGCATAAACAGCACGCAAAACGCTCACGGTCCATAGAAAACAATTTTAAAAAGGCGCCTCCTACTGCAAAAAACATGTTCTGTGTGATCGGGGCCTAAGAGGATAAAAATAATAAAAGCAAAAATGTTTCTCCAAATATACTTGAGCGGTTGTTACTATACCTGGTCGGCCCGCCCTGCAAGTGAAGTGTGGGAAACACTGACGTTTAGCCCAAAAGCAGCTCAATGGAGGCCCTGTACAGTATGTGGACTGGATGTGACTGACCCAGGGGCCTCTCTGTCTCCTGATGTGCTGGGCGTGACTGGATCTATCCATCATGCTCTTGGCCTTGTGTCTGTTAGAGCTGACTCAGCCCTTCAGTCGGCCTGGAGGAGACCTCCCCACCTCAACCCCTTACAGCCATGCTAGCACCCAGAAAATGGACATGTCAGCTTACCAGTAAATAAGATTAAGGATGATATGTGTATGTGTGCTGGACTGTTAGGGAGGGTGGCTGTGTATGTGTAACTGGATGAGGGCCAGAGGACAGGATGCAGCCCTGTTCTGCAACAGTCTGCCTGTGTCTCACACTCAGTAGGAAGAACCACACTTTCTACTTGCACTCTCGAGGCCTTCCCAATTAGCATTGAGCCCTCCCATGTGTTTCAGCTTGTGGAATATTGTATTACATAATTTAGAGAAGGGTCTTGAGCTCTCTTTGTCTTGTGGTCATCAGTTCTAGTATTATTTATGTGCTATAGTATTTATGAACATTCTGAAAATGTTTAATATTTAAATTTTGTTTACATTTTATTATTTTAATATTTGACATGTTTTAAGGATTCAGTTTTTGTTTTTCAGTTTAAACATTTAGTTTAAGTTTTAGTAATTCTGTTATGTTTTTGTCATTTTTATTATTGTTATTATTATTTTTTTTTGTGTTTCTTTAATTACTTTTTTAAAATTGTATTTCTTAATTCATTAATTTATTAGTTTTGGTAATTTCAAAACACCAACTTCAGCTTATTTGTTTTAGTAAATTTTTCATCTAAAATGTATGGTGTATATATATTATTTTATTTCAGCTTTATTTCAATTGCTGAAAGCAATTTTTAATAGTTATAGTTAGGTGTAGTTCATTAGTTGTAGTTAACAACACTTTACTATTCACACCCCGAAGGGTTAGGCCTAGTTGTTGTTGTTCCCTAGTACTTCACATACACGAAATTCACATATTTTTCCAGTGTAAAAGAAATATGTGTTTATTAGGGCTGTCAAAAAAATTTCGAATTTAAAATATTTGTCGAATTTAAAATAAAAAACCACATTCGAATGCAAAAACGTTGCATTCAAATTTTAGGTGTGCGTTAAGGAGGCAGCCTTATCAGTGGCGCACGAGATGCGATGACGATGTAAGTGTCGTTGCATTTTAATGTTTTTTGTTAGCCTATCCAGTTGAAGCCAATAGATGTGGCGCTGCTGCGTTGTTAATGACAAATATTGCAGGAAAAGAGAACATCAATACGAAGAAGATCTTGTTTACGTCAAAACTGAAACCAAGCTGTTCACACAGAACGCATATTTCGCGCATTTTCTAGAGGGACATCTATCACCGTTGCACTCACGTCTTGCACAAAAGAGCGGCATGTTTAGAAAGCCATGTAAAATTAATGCAATTTCAACTTTGAAAAAACATATCTCAAGACTTATGGCGGGGGTTTTTCCCCATCCCACTGCAACTCATGTTTTTAAATGAGAAATGTATTCTGTGTGATTGGCTTTCGGCCCTTTGTATTAAACTGTGCATACATACATGATGCTGTTTTGTTTATAGTTGTTTAAGCAACTTAATATCAACATCTAAGATAAGTGAATGCTCTTTTAATCCATATCGCTGTGTATATTTGCGTGGTCTGCCTAATTGAATACAAAATGAGCAACCCGTAAACAATTTTAAACTAAGTGTCATGTTATTAGCATGTTTTTATACAGCTGGAGCAAAAGGCAGTTTAAAGCTTGTAATCGCTAGTGAAATGCATTATGGGTAGTGTAGTTCTGAGAAATGTGCTCGTGTGAAGTGTGCTATCGTGTGTTGTGTAATTCAGAAAACGGAGAAAGAACGGTTATATTCTGCTTTATTTGTTCATTCAAGTCAGTCCACCCAGGAGTTTGTGCATTGTAACCCTGATAACTTTATCTACACGAGAGAGTAAAATGGCATGCATCAGCTAACTTTGTCCATCTCATCATTGCAAGAACATGAATTAACAAGCTGTTATGCAGCCGCTGGGACTAATGAAGTGGAGAAAGTAACAGCAGTTATCAAATGACTAAATTATGATATTTTCTCAGGTGGGTGCTGGGGTCTTATCTATCGGATTGCAACATATATCCATTTTGTTAATTAAATATTACACATAGTGTGCATCGAATTAGAGTTAAGCCAGTCCATCGTGGTAGCCAAGGCTCACATAGCCATAGGCCACTAGTGTTAAGCCGGTCGGCATGGTAGCCGAGGCTCACATAGTCATAGGCCACTATTGTTAAGCCGGTCGGCGTGGTAGCCCAGGCACACATAGAGAGTAATACATGCGGTTCACGTGGCTCTTCGGAGCAGCAGCAGTACAAATGTCTTGGCGATAGATCTGCTTTGTGGGGGATGTCTTGTCTTTCCTTGTCTGTTCATCTTCATGTGTGTGGATACATGCATGTCAACTGATGCAGCAGTTTATCCTTATATTCAGCGGCATGCATATTGGCTTGTATTGTTTTGTGTAATGTGTCTCCTGCTTTGTGGGGGGTTATTCATATGTGTTTATATTTGCAGCAGCAATATTTCTTACATGCTCACAGCAGCATGTTGTGGATGTATTGGCAGTAGCAAGTC
>NW_015625587.1:569033-575708 GCF_001515625.1 Sinocyclocheilus rhinocerous | reverse complement strand
GTATGTTATGTGTGCAGCAGCAGTATTTCTTACATGCTTACAGCAGCATGTTGTGGATGTATTGGCAGTAGCAAGTCTCGGTACTTGCTCTGCTGCAGCAGCGTAGCAGATCTACTCCGCCAAGACCAAATACATTAACATTGTCATGTACATTACCATGCCAATCCCTCCGAGAGTTGTCATGACAGAACTGAAATTATGCATTTTAAATTCAAATATAATTTGAATTTTGATAATATTTAAGTACAAAATTTGAATTTCGTTTTTTAGCCATTTTGACAGCCCTAGTGTTTATGCAAGGATGCAAAAGTCTGTTTTGAAATAGTGTTAATTCTCAGCAAATGAATTACAAAAATAATAATTGCTTTTGAACAGGTTTTCATAAGCACCCTCGGTCAGGTAGCCCTGTCCCAACTCGAGTCATTGGTTGGCATGTCAGAATCAACAAATCAGAACAGTGATTTGAAATTGTCAGAGGTTCAGTGTTTATATTCTTTGGGAAGTCTTTTTGGAAATCATCCCACTAATATATTATTTATAATTGTCCCTGCACATCAGACTTGAATATGAGAAACTGTTGTCATATAACTGCCTTTGATTGCAATGAACCATTTTGGGTTCCCCAAATAACCTTTCGGTGAACAGTTCTTTTTTTATTGTAAATAACATTTTAATGTTCTAAAGAACTTTTTTCCACTATAAAGAATTTTTTGTGCCAAGAAAAGTTTCCATGGATGTTAAAAGTTCTTCATGGAATCAAAAAAGCGGCTTGGCCCCCCCCTAAAACAGTGGCATTGAATAATGTATTATTGAGAGATTATGAACTTTTTTTTTTCTTTTTTGAACACCTGTAGGACACAGTGAGATGGTGGTTTTCAGATCAGCAAATATGGCCCACAGCATAATAGAGCTGTTAAAATTTAAATCTGTGCTCAAAGTGGACATTTCATTATTGTGATCAAATCCTTTTTGTCACTGGAAAAAGGTTTGGCATTTCAATCAAAGGACCTTAAACGCTGGCCAGATGTTATTATATTCAAATATTCACTCACATTTAGCTTTCATTCAACCTCTCAGAAGACCAGATTTTTTTTTCTTCTTTCTTTTTCCCTGGTCTCATTATACAGCAGTTTGGTTTTAAGTCAAAGAAGTTGATCAGTTCCATAAAATAAAAAGATTCTGGCTGGAACCCAAGATTGGTGTGCTCGATAAAACAGTCTTGATCTCTGCTTCCTCTGTGTGCTCTCCAAACTCAGTACACACTGTATATTGATTTCTGAGTGCAGTGCTGAAGTTGAAGGCCTTGGCCCATTCCCATTCTGTGGCAATTCATGAGTAGAAGAGTTAGGGAGTAGAGAGAGAGAGAGAGATAGGGAGAGAGAGAATGTCTTTTCTTTGTCTCCTCATTTCTTGCTTGGAGCTGCTGAGGTCATTGGGTGGGATCCAGAGATAGAGGCCCTGGGATATCAGATATTGTGGTTTAGATTCCCTATATTGGTTCTCTCACTTTTCTCAGAAAATATTATGTTGTTAAAAATGGCTGAGCTTTTAGGGGTTATACAAAAGATCACAATCATTAGCAAGTTTGAAGCTTTTTTGAAGTCGCATTTGATGTTTTCCAGGAATGTAAATGGTAAAAGCATCAATCCAAGTGGTTATTTTTGGTTCACACTTGTTTTTGCTGTAAGCACGTCCTTAAAGGGATAGTTCACCCAAAAATTAAAATTGCATCATCATTTACTCACCTTTCATGTCGTTCCAAAACTGTATGACTTTCTTCTTTCTGTAGAACGAAGAGATTTTGAAGTCAGTGCCGTCAAAACAACACAAAACCAAAATAAAACGGCAAAGGTGCGTTCCATTTGACTTAACATGGTATTCTGCCATGTTATGTGAGTTCCCAATCAAAATGGAATGTACATGTTTAGTTTGAAGGGCACTATGAACAGCATAGGGAACAAGGGAACATCGCTTCACAGGAAGTGGAGAAGGAAACTTACCGACTGGTCATTGCGTATCACTTCAAGGTATAGTTCGCCCCAAAAAATGTAAATTCAGACATCATTTACTCACCCTCGTGTCATTCCAAACATGTATAAAGCCTAAACATAAAAGATGTTTTGAAGAATGTTGGTAACCAAACTGTTTGGGTTCCCATTGACTTACATTGTATTTATTTATTTATTTATTTTCTTCTTATTTTTTTTTGTCCATACATTTGTTTGGTTACCAGCATTCTTCAAAATATCTTCTACTGTGTTCAACAGAAGAAAGAAAGTCATACAGGTTTGGAATGACATGGGGAGTAAATGATGACAGAATTTTCCATTTTGGGTGAACTATCCCTTTCAGTACTAAAGAAGTTTAATTAAACTAAAATCAGTGAGGGCTTCAGAATTATTACTGACCAGATATGTTTTGTGCGTGGCTGTTTGTGGGTATAAAGTGTGTGAGGTGCAACCATTACAGTGCGACCATCATGATTATAGTTAAATAACATAAAATACACATATAACCAAATTACGTTTATTTTCATATTAAACATATTAGCACTTAAAAAAATTACAATTAATATTTTATAATAATGTAGTGTACATGTGTATGTTATAGACAAATGTATATTAAATGAAACTACAATAATTTATATGACTTTTATTTACAGAAAACTCCTATGTGTAAATCGAGTTTCGTCTGTGTGTGATGACACTGCAGGGTGTTGTGAATGAATGCATTTTTTTCAAGTGAACTGAAATGTAATATCACATGTTCAGAGAGTAGGGAGCAGCGAACACTGCGTAGGAACCCTGTCAAACGGAGCGCATATCAAAACATTTTTCAAAATGTTCCACAGAAGAAAGAAAGGCATACAGATTTGGAAATACATAGAATTTTTGGGTGACCTATCCCTTTAAAATGACTTATATTTGTGCACATGTACCAGTTAGACCCCATCAGAATCATTCAGATGTGCCCGTGGATCATCTGGAAAGATTAATGAAACATTATGTAAGCATTCAGACAGAATACGTCTGTCGTTGTACAGCACATTTAGAGTATAATGAAGACAGACTGTGAGCTCAGTGGACCAGAGCCCTTCCTCATCTACATTTCCTCTATACACACACACACACACACACATACACACACATATCACTGCTCTTCAAGCAGCGGGTAGATCAGAGACAGAATTCGTGGCCTAATGGTTAGAGAGTCGGACTCGTAACCCAAAGGTTGCGGGTTCGAGTCTCGTACCGGCAGGGATTGTAGGTGGGGGGAGTGAATGTACAGCGCTCTCTCCCACCTTCAATACCACGACTGAGGTGCAAGGCACCGAACCCCCAACTGCTCCCCGGGCGCCGCAGCATAAATGGCTGCCCACTGCTCCGGGTGTGTGTTCACGGTGTGTGTGTGTTCACTGCTGTGTGTGTGCACTTAGGATGGGATAAATGCAGAGCACTAATTCCGAGTATGGGTCACCATACTTGGCCACATGTCACGTCACTTTAAAAAAAAAAAAAGAATAGGCAGTGTTTTAAATTGTAAAGCGTCTTTATTGGAGCCCAGTGCTTGACGGGTATTAAATCTGTTTGACAGCATGAGGCCAAAGTCAGCAACCCAAGGACCTATAAAGACTGCATCATAAACCTCAGGTGCTTTATCATACGTGAATGTTGTAGGATCTAAAAAAGCTTGGACCCAATGCATTTCATTTGTGCAACTAAACTCATTTTGGGCCGGCTGGAACGATCTCTCTGGGGTGCCGTAACATTGACATCCTCCTACAGCTGTTATCCTTTGTCCTTGTCTCTGCAGTATGAAAAATAAGTATGCCTTGTTGAATACAGATCTTCATTCTCTCAAAGTTAAATGTGGAGATGTTACCTCTCATATTGTTACACGTCTTCCTTCTAACTAGGTGTGACGCATCACCATGTGTGGGATAATCTGGCGTGATGCGTTAAAAATAGAAACCAAGCATCCGTCAAAACATCTTGATGTGAAACACTGTTGACAGTTGTGGCTAGTCAGGTTAACAAACACTCAGATTAACACAAAAGAGATGTCATTTATCACTTGATAGTTTATTGCTAGGACATTGCACTGCTGTTACCTTTGTTTGACATTTCTAGTTTACTTGAATTTCATCCAGTCCTCTTAAATGGCATTGTCATTGGCCTAAAGGTGAAGGATGATGGAATTTTGGCAGTGAACAAGAAAAGTTTTGGGCAGGCTACCTGTGTATGAAATAAATTCACTTTTGCTCTGACTTGAAAGGTGAGAAATAACGTAACTTTTTTTTTTTTAACCTGCCTTCATTCACTAGAAAATACATGTATATTGATGTCCGTCTGAACTTGGGTTGCCACTTCCACTGTAGACAGGTTTTTTTTAATTATAATGAGACTGATTTTAAGGTTTGTATGATTTAGTTTTTTTTTTTTTTTTTGCATCAGTCTAGCCAGACTAAAGGTCACATTTTACAGGCAAAAATGCCAATTGTCGATTGTCAATAGTGAAGTGATGTTTGCACAGCTCAGCACAGCTTCACTTGCACAATATTAAATTCTGGCCACCAGTACCGATAAGCTGATAATTCTTTTCAGTTATGAGTCATAACCTGTATTCAAATTCAACACTATTTTCTTTAAAAGAAATTCAAGTAAAACATAAAAAAAACTCATACCAGTCATTTTAAATGTTTTAGTGAACTTAGGCATCACAACATAATAGTGTACAGTATGAAAAAATGGATATTCATTATGTTAGATGACTGCAAAGGTGTAATTTAAATGTAAAAATAGAGAAAATGATACACTATCCAATATTGGCCTATATACATTGGTGTTGACAGATTACAAAAATATATATATATATATATAATATCGGCCAATAACTGATATGGTACAATACATAAATATTGTGCATCCATAATGGATAAAATAGCTAAAATAATGGGGCTAAAAAGAAGTACGATGTTAGTATAAGTAAAGTACTCAACTATAGATGGTGTGTAGGTTTTTTGATTTTTAAAAAAAAAAAATAATCCGCCTACTTTCAGCATTTGGTTCCAACTGTACATTTAAAGTGATTCATTTGAAGTATTCCTTCTTGAACACTGGGAACAAATGGGTGTAGAGAAGTAGTCTCCTTTTCCCGCTTGTGTTGGTATTGGTTGACACTTCGACTTGAGAAAAAACAAAATCGATACACGGCAGAAGCTCTGAGCCATCAACCAGAGACACTTATGTGTTCCCCCCTCCCCACAAGCTCTGAGTCAAAGTGAGAGGGAAGATGAGATCCTAGGGGTTTTGTTTGAGAGCTGCTGGGAGCGACGGGCCACGGTGGAAGCGAGGTCAGATTTCCCCTCAACAGATTTTTATGAGTTGATGACAGCTGCCGGAGAGTGGTGCCAATCCCCCTGACAAGAGACGTGATCCCTGCCTCAATTACTTGAGCCAACCCTCAGCTTCTCAATGACGCATGTGGCATAGTATGGAAATGTAGGCTAAAGTTGCTCTGTCAGCAGTCATTTGAAATGCATTGCTTGTACAGTAGATCAGGGTTTCTGCTTCAGCCCGTGAAAAGGATCCCCAACCACTCCTCTTCCTCTCTGCCAGTGTGACTACAAATCCACTCACTCATAAGATGAATAACGTTGCTTCTTGTTGGGTGTGTGTGACCACATCCCTGGAATCCATTCTAACCTGATTCCAGACCACCGGCGAGCCTGGCTCGCTCCTCTGACACACTTCTGCCTTGTTGATGGTGGAAAACTGGGCCAGTTGGGTTTGTAATTGAGAAAAATCTTTCACTAATGCCAGAGACGGTTAATACTGCCATATCACATCATGCCAGCATCTTTTTAATTCGTCCTTATGTTCAATGTGACCATTAGCCACCACATTATTATTATTATTATTATTATTATCATTAAATTCAAAAAAGTTTGCTATAAGCTAATTAATTTGTTTGTTGCCAGGCAGTACAAAACAGTTAAAGGAACACTCCACTATTTTTGAAAATAGGCTCATTTTCCAACTCCCCTAGAGTTAAACAGTTGAGTTTTACCGTTTTCGAATCCTTTCAGCCGATCTCCGGGTCCGGCGGTAGCACATTTAGCAGTAGCTTAGCATAGATCATTGAATCTGATTAGACCGTTAGCATCTCGCTCAAAAATGACCAAAGAGTTTCTATATTTTTCCTATTTAAAACTTGACTCTTCTGTAGTTACATCGTGTACTAAGAAAATGAAAAGTTGCGATTTCAGGCGCTGCGTAATATCATTGCGCCTGCTGCACCCATGGTACGGCAGCAAAGTTCCTTGATTATTACGCCGGAATGAGAGTTCCTTTTTAGTGATCTCCGACTGGCGAAGTCGAACATCATTAGCGGCGGCGTGAATAACAATCTTACTGAATTTACTTTTAGCATTAGCCAGCACTTTTAAATTTGCCAAGATGTCAGGCACATGTCAGTAAACATTGGACTATGGTGGCTGGTGTCTCTATTTTCACGTTCCGTACAGTAGAATCGCCAATAACTAGAACACTTTCTCATAAATAAACAGGGGAAAACAATTCATTTTTTAAAAAGAAAATACTTGTTCATTTGTCAAAACAATATAATATAAACAGATTAAACTGTGTTCCCTTATAATCAAATGGACCCCTGTAC
>NW_015625587.1:540701-568855 GCF_001515625.1 Sinocyclocheilus rhinocerous | reverse complement strand
GCAGCGCCTGAAAATAGTCCCCAGCACGCTCCCTGTGCAAGCAGGTGGTCATGTTGGTTATGTTGATGGAAGTTAGCCTATTTTCAGGCGCTGCGTAATATCATTGCGCCTGCTGCACCCATGGTACGGCAGCAAAGTTCCTTGATTATCGGTCGCCGCACCACACGGATATGCTGTTTTCGTTCAAATCAAAGCACAAACAACATAGAAAACGTATTTGTGTGGCGCAGCTGACACAGAACAGCATACGCTGTTTGCGTTCAGTGGATACTCTCCAAAATGGCGCTAGGGTGACGTGGAGGAGACGAATTGTTGAATAAAGTTTTTTTTCTTTTGCGCACAAAAAGTATTCTCGTTGCTTCGTAATAAGGTTGAACCCCTGATGTCACATGGATTATTTTACCGATCTCCTTGCTATGTTTCTGGACGTTGATCGTGGTAGTACCCTTGTTGTCTATGGGAGGGTCAGAGAGCTGTCAGAATGCATCAAAAATATCTTAATTTGTGTTCCGAAGATGAACGGAGGTCTTACGGGTTTGGAACGACATGAGGGTGAGTAATTAATGACAGAATTTTCATTTTTGGGGTGAACTAGCCCTTTAACTGTGCTTTGGTACAGACTTATGTAAAGGTTCAAGTGGCTAGTATGCTAGTAGCTGTTCCTACTCAACCACTGTGTCTAGCAGCATCTTATTGCAGATGACATTAACTTCTGGTAGTCTCTGCAGTTTTAAATAAGTTGATTAGGACAAGTTACTTTTATATTCACACCACAAATTATTTTCATGTCACTATTTTGTCAACAAAAAAAAACCCCGAAAATGATTAATTGATTTAAATACTACAAGTGAATTCTGGCAGCACAACAGTATGAAGAATGAATATTTATTTTAAAGATTTTCTGAAGGTTACATTTAATGGTGTTATTAAATTATTATTTGAGCTTTAGATGATGGCAAACGTCATGTAAACTACTGGTCAAAAGTTTGGTATTTTTTAAATGTATATTAATACTTTTATTTCGCAAGGATGCATTAAATTGATCAAAAGTGACAGATTTTGCGCTGTTGCAAAAATTTGTATTTTATATAAATGCTATTCTTTTGAATTTACCATTTATCAAAGAATCCTGAAAAAAATGTATCACAGTTTCCACAAAAACTGCACAACTGATTATCAATAATAAGAAGAAATCTTGAGAACCAATTCAGCATATTAGAGTAATGCTTGTTGAAATTCAGCTTTGCCATCACATGAATAAATTGGAGTTTAAAGTATATTAAAATAGAAAATTATTATTTTTAATTGCAATAATATTTCACAATATTGTCTTTTTTGCTGTATTTTGGATCGGTAAAACAGTAAATTAATAAATCTTCTTTCAAAAACATTTAAAAAAAAAAATTACAAAACCCCAAAATTTTGAACTGTAGTATTAATGTAAAAAGATGAGTGGAAATAAGTATGCACAATTAAATATTCATTTTTGACTTTAAAAAAGTATATTTTATATTTTTAAAGTGTATTTGAAAATATGTGGCACAGATATATTTTGCATAAGCAATGTCTCAGATCTCTTACTTTGATTTAAAATGAATGGCTTTCAGTTGCTTTGTTGCTGCAAATCGCTGTCACCCCTTTAGAATAATGACCTAGAGTTACTCTGAACTATGAAACAGTAGCTCATTTTTACCACAATGATTGATTGATTTGCCTACAGGAGGAGAAGTTTTAAATGGTCTGTTTGTCATGTTTTCCCTCCAAAATGGAGTAATAGGTTCTGGTGAATGAGTTTACTTGCCATTAACCCCTGGGGTACTTTTCAGACCCCTACTTGAGAAATACCCTTTTAAATTATATTTGTCTGCATGTGTGTGTTCATAGGCCAGCCATATGCTCCCCATGGAGGCCTGCAGTGGAGATCGTGCACAGTCAATCCCCTATTTCTCTAATAGTGAGCCAGGAGACCAGAGCGAGAGAGGATAGAAATAGACGCCGGTGTCTGGGGAGAGTCCTCAAGACGGCTCTCATCCAGGAACATAAACCACACAATGTAAAGTAACCTACCCTGGCTTAATGTGTCTAACTGCACATTAACGACGACATCTGACTGCGAATTAAGCCTCATTTTGTTCAGGCCGTTTGTATAAGAAAAACTACCAACAAGTCACTGACTCCCAACCATTGTGCCCTTATTAAAAGCTATTAAGCGTTTCCAATGGGCAGATGAGAGTTTTTTCCTCCATTTAACTTATGCCTGTGGCTCTTCCTTTTTTTTTTTTTTTTCAGGCAGTCATTTGTTGGGCGTGAATGTGCAGTTTATTTGCGAGGAGAGTTGTTTTGGGACTAAACTGCAGCGATTTTTGCACTGGAGCTGCACTGCACTGATGGCTGCCAACTGTCATTTAATGTGCGACTGGCTGAACTGTCCCTAATATTATTGCCATGCGTGATTTACTGTGTCTTTATCTCAGCGCTCGACGAGAGATGGAGAGCAGATGGTGCACAACTGTAGATGCCTGCTGATTAGGAGAGCTTGATGAAATGATATCTGCTTTCTTGCAAACTATGTTTATGTGTGTTTGATAAATGCAAACACGGAGATGAAGAGCTAGGAATGAGAGCCTTACGGGGAATGTGCTGTGCGTGATATGAGCTGTGCCAAACAGCTGTGCAGGCAAAATGAAACCGATTCATTCTTCTATTAACGCTGAAAGTGACTTGAATTTCTAAAATGACAACTACTAGATGATTGCAGCAGGCAATAGGCGAGCCCACTGCTGTACATATGAATTACAGAGGAAGAATTTGTCCAGGAAGTCATTAAATTTGCTTTTTACAATTGAGGTCTGGCCTTGCAGTCTGATTGGCTGAAAAACACTTGAAAAGCACTGTTAATCTTTTGTAGCCCACCAGATTTACCCTTTGGACATAAATCTACAAAGATAAACAAAATCTTTCTGCACGGAATAGGCAAAATAAAGACAAAAGTATTTGATTGAGTTAAATGCCCGTCTCCATCAGTGATACTGTAATACCCAATGCTACCACTCGTACTTGACATCATTATTTGTCAGCGGGGGAATTACAGGGAAATTATTGTATCATTAGCCCAATATTAAATTTACAACCATGCATATTAATGTCATTTTGAGGTTATTGGCATTGGTCAGTGACCACTGATGTGAAAACTGATGTGACCACATTGTCATTTACAAATCTACTGGCAGTCTTAATGGTAAATTAGCATTTTGTGTATTCAAATTTTTTGTATTTTTTGGGGCAAACATTCATTTAATTTCCACAATTTTTGTGTGTATTTTTTTTTTCCCTCAGTGAATTTTATTGCATACACTACTGTTCAAATGTTTGGGTCAGCTTTCAAACGAAGTCCCTTCAGTTCATCAAGGCTGTGTTATTTTATTAAAGTGCAGTAAAAACAGTATAACTGTGTAATGTTATTACAATTTAAAATAACTCTTTTCTATTTGAATGTATAAAATTGTAATTTATTCTTGTGATGGCAAAGCTGAATTTTTAGCAGCCATTATTACAGTCTTATTATTATTACAGGGCTGCATTATTTAGAAATAATTTTAATATGCCGAATTGGTACTCAAGAAACATTTCTTATTATTATTATTATTACTCTTGGAAACAACTGTGTTCCTTAATTTTGTGGAAACTGTCATACATTTTAAGGATTCTTTGATGAATAGAAAGCTCAAAAGAACATTTATTTAAAATAAACCGCTTTACAGCAATCCTTGCTAAATATAGTTATTATAATGTATTGACCAAATGCTTTATAGATATTAAATCAGTTGTTACTAAATCGATCAACCACTATAGATATAGTTATAGATATAAACTCATGTCGGTCAAACATATAAGAATGTTGTTCAACCCCTAACCTCAGCTCTAAGCTGAACACTAACCCTAAAAGTTGAATGGTTGGTGCTCTGTCAGTACTTTTAGCTTGTAAAAGTAGGTATCCTTTTCTACCTTTTTTATACCCATAAAGGGTGCATATTACTACTCTTAAGGGGACTATAGTATGCACACTTGTGCCTAGAAAAGGCACAGAGACAGAGGTGTCTTTTTTTTTAATGCTGTTCCAGGACCAACAAGGATACTGCTGTTCTGTCAGTGGGTTTTGGATCAATCACGTTCAGTTGTTTTTGACCTGTCTTGCTTGTTTATAGCATTTATACACTGTATGTTTTTGTGATATACTCGCACATAGTGCTGGACTCAGTGCAGTTGATACATCAGAGGCAATGCATGCAAATGATAGAGTTTTAAAATGTTTGTTGTCACAAATGTGTTTTGTGTGAGTTTGTCTCCTGTGACCTTGGCTGTGTTTTTTTCTTCACACCCAGTTGGAGAAGCTCTGTTCTTGTGCCAAGTTAGAAATCAGACTTGCTTATTTTTTGACTCTTCCGTTGTTTTTACACTGATGAATTCCCTCTTGGATCATGGTCAGGTTGATGTCTTTGAAAAAGAGCTGATTTTCTGACATATTTGAAAGGAGCTAATCTATGAAAATGACCAGTAAAGTTCAGAAATAAAAAAGCAATTGTTGGTTAAAGCTGGCCACTTCAGATCCCTTCACCATGCAAGTGAAACCAGTGTTGTTCTTTCTGACTTCATGCCCCCTCTTTCATCAATGTCACTTCCTGCCTCAGTACCACTTCCTGACCATGTCTCAGCAAGTTTAAATTGTTGCTGGGGAGTGTATAGAAGAGTGTGTTTTGTGGTTTCCCTGTGCTTTTGAGTCTTGTCACCCACGCAGTGACAAGTGAAACTTGTCGGCTTCGAAATGAGTAGGCGGCTTCTAAAAGTGTGACTTCCTCCTCCTATTTTTATCACTTGTGTTCTCTTCCCATGACATGTCATGCTTATTTCTCTCTCTCTCTCTCTCTCTCTCTCTCTCTCTCTCTCTCTCTCTCTCTCTCCCTCTCTCTCTCTCGCCTTTGTTGCTCCCTTTAATTTTTCTTCCGTTAAGTAACTTGAGATTCTGATTGTTACCATGACAGCTGGAAGTTTCTGTCAGAATGTGTCTCATTTTGCCCCTTTACTTTCACAGATGTCCGTTATTTTTTATGGTTGCTTTCTGAACATTTTCTCCCATCCTCTCCAGTATTTTTTAGCTTTTTCTTGTCTCTCATAATGGCAATACAACCAAAACCTCTATAATGTAACACACAGATGCCGACAGTAGTTCCTGCAGCTGAACTGGTAGAACATAGTGCTAGTAACACCGGGGTCATGTGTCCAATTCCCAGGGGACACACATACCGATAAAATATATCTTCAATGCACTGAAGTGTCTGCCAAAGGCATATGTGTAATGTAAATGATAGGGGAGGATGCACAAGTGCTGTATTACACAACACGTAACACCGAAGAGCTTCACTCCTACTCATGCTTCTGCTGAAAGCTTCAAGCTGCAGTATTGCGCTGTGCCACCTGAGTTTGAACAGTCTAGATTTATGTGTACTTTGAATTTGGCATTGAGCCCAAGGGTTTTGGCTGTTTTTTCTGTATACTGTGGCTTGGTTAAGAGAATTGTGAGGGATATTGGTGCTTTAGTGCAATGCAGACTACACACAGAATCAGGATTACTCTGTTCAGACATAATCAGATCACATATCCAAGCCAAAGAGCAGCCTTATTGATCGATCATAAAACAAAAATGACTTGCATGCAGCAATCAGTCAGGATATCATTCACATTAGGCCAAGAGGGTGGGAGGATGTCCATGTGCACCTGTCTGTGTTCTTGACTTATATGTATGTGTGTGTGTGTGTGTAGTATATACAGTATGAATATACATGTATGTATGTATGTATGCATGCATGTCGACCTGATGTTTGGAATAATTAAGGTTTTAAAGTTTTAAAAGAAAAGAAGTCTCACAAATGCTGTATTTATTTCTTCAAAATATAATAAAAACATGAGTGTTGTGAAATATAATTGCAATTTAAAATAACTGTTTTATATTTTAATATATTTTTAAAATGTGATTTATTCCTGTGATGCAAAACTGAATTTTCAGCAGCCATTACTGCAGTCTTCAGTGTCACATGATCCTTCAGAAATCATTCAGATATGCTCATTTGTTGCTCAATTATTATAACGTATTATTGGTGCTCAGTTATTAATAATGGTTAATAATGGTTCTTTTTTCTCAATGTTAAAAACAGTTACTGCTGCATAATATTATTGTAGAAACTGTGGTTATTCAATGAAAAGCATTTATCTGCATTTTATACAGCTTCTTTTTTGTAACTTCAACTTGCATCGCCGTCTCTGCAAAAATATTAAGCAGCAAAAAAAAGTTTTCGAAATTGATAAGAAATGCATATTAAAATGATTTCTGAAGGATCATGTGACACTGAAGACAGCTTTGCCATCATAGATATAAATTACATTTTAAAATGTATTCAAATAGAAAACAATTATTTTTTGATCAAATAAATGCAGCCTTGGTATTTTGAGAAATAAAATCTTAATTTTTCAAAATCATAATTATTTAACCACTTAATTACAGCCATGCACATTCTGTACATTGAATGTCTGTTTACATGAATGCATTTCGCAGATGTTTTTATGACTCATCCAAATGTTCCTGGGAAATTATTTTCTAGTTCTAGCCAGTTGAGCTACTAAAGCAGCTGCTATAGTAGAGCTACTACTGTCGCAAGCTCAGTTCTAGGTGGGGGTAATTGACGACCTGGACTTCAAGAGATCCAAGTCTTACATCACCATCATTGCGGCTAAAAAGCGTCTACCAAGTGTCTATCACCCCCCCAGTAAACTGAGGATTACTGAATTGTTGATTTGTTCTTTTCTGAACTCCAAAATGCTGTTGTCTATTTAGTCCAACATTTGAAATCTCTGAGCAAATGTTTTCACAAGCAGATCCATTTTTACCTTTTCCATTTTTATAGGTCCTCATTTTGTGGGCGGCAGTGCAAAAATACTTTTCATCTGTCTGCAAATCTAAGACCGCTAATTTGATTTAAATTACAGTCCAGGATTGGGCCAAAATGACATAAATGTGCCTCGTAAAGCTTGATACATACACGTTGCATCACATCGCCCGTCTAGCAAGTATAACTTATGTCGAAGTTGCAAGATTACCCATGCAACCTTAATGACAGATAAGCCTGACAGGTTATGAGAGAAAATAGTGTGGAATTACCCAAGAGGGCACATAACGGCCACAACGAGGGGCACTGTGGATGTTTGTTCCAAACCACTATCTCTGTTTGCCATCAGGGGTGTCAGGGAGTGTCATTGGCTGTGAGTTATTCATTTTTTTTCATGTGTGGGTGTTATATCGTTGGGGATCGGGCTATTTTTGACTTTCAATCCCCCACCTTTAACCATCTCCCCTCTGGAGAGAGGCAGGGTGGTGACAGGCGAGGAGACAAAGGCCTCCTATATCGCTCTCGCTCTAAAAACAAGCCCTCATCGCTCCCACTGCAGGAGAACACTAATAGAAGTGAGGGTTTAGCTGAGGAGGCTGGGTAAGTTTGCCATAGTGCCAGCATTTTCAGTCCAAGAATCCCCTTTTAAACCCCTCTAAATCTGTATGCTTCTAATGACATTGATAAAAGATGGATTCAATTCTTTTTAAAGAGTGACTTCAGCTTTCTAATGGGTGACACGATGACCATGTTTACTTGACAACAAAATTCAGTTGTCAGGGCTGTTTTAGAGTGCTAAATACATTTCTGTAAATGCACAGTTTAGTTAAAACCGAGAATGATGTCCACATTCTATAAATTACTTTCCAAAATTTTCAGGACCAAACCTGTTTAAACTGTTGCTTTAGCGCCTGCAGCTGAATTTCCGGAGAAGACGCATTAGTTGCATAAGAGTCTCAGTGAGAATAACAAACAGGAGTCATGTGGAGATATCACCCTGGAGGTATGGACTAATGGCAAGCTTCTTTATGCATGTCATTCCACCTGGAGGAAATGCAATACCGACTTTCAGCAACCACACAAAGCTCATTCTTAGTAGTAGTGCTTGCTAAGTAATTACTATTGCTCATGCTTTGGGTTAGGGTAGGATGACCAGGTGTAAAATGACCAAGTGTGCCTCCTCTGAGACCAGTCTAAAAAGTTGAACTTGAGCTTTGTGCCACAATAGTCTGGGAATGAAAATATCATAGAGAGGTTTGGCTCTTTTGACTTGGGATAGTAAGAAACCCCCTAGCAACACTGTTAATGCACATAACAACCACATAGCAACACCCGGGCAACCACTGTCAAGACTCTAGCGTGAGGGCTGGCAATACTTGTAGAAACGAAAAGAATCTTTGTTGTGTCACAATGCCACTCCCTTGAATTTTTGACGTACAAGGTGTTGTGAAGCAAACACATCTAAGGTAATGGTCCTTACGCACCCTGTCATGTTTATACAGATGCCTCAGCAGTGAGGAGCCTCAGGCTGAAACCATTTATGTTCCAGTTTGTAGAAACAACACCGGCTCTAAACCTACTTTGATTTATGTAATCTCTGTTGCTTTTGTGATATCAAGGTATATACCAATAGTTATTTTTGTTTCAGTCTGGTATTGGCAGTCTGGATTATTTTCAATAATTCAATGCGGTTTATTTTATTTCATATACTACCTTATATTGTCTAACCAGGTCCAAGGACACTGGCCCAGCTCTCTTCATATGTTGTGGCAAAGGAGATCTCGCTCTAACAAGACAATCCGTCATGCCATTGTTGTATAGCACTCGGCCTGTTGATCAGATTTACAGAGCCTCTTTTGTCCCATCTCTTCTTGGAAAAACAGAAGACAAAGAGATGACGGAAATGTGAGTTCCCCTCCCAGAGGGGTACAGTATGGGCAATGCCTGGCCACAGGCCCCCCCCTCCTTTAAATAGGCTGACCATCTCCACAAAGATCACATTGAGACAGACACAATACACGCACTGCCCCTGGGACAGTACACTACCCTGCTCCACATGACGTTGAAGGTCACACAATCATTTGGGATGACTGATAAAACAGAAAGAAAGAGAAAAAAGAAAGAAAGAAAGAGAAGGGGGGGGATTAAAGTTGTACGAAATGAGGTAGAAAAACCAAACAGTAAAAACGTGTGGAAAGAAATTAACTTTTATCTTTAGGGGCAACAATGTTCCTGAAAACCAGTTCCAGTGGACAAATTTTTACTGTATTGTTACGTTATGTTAGGAATATTTTATTTTATTATTTTATTTTTTATTTTATTTTTACCTTTTATGGTGCCATTTTATGTAAATATTAGTGCTGGGCAACGATTAAAATTTGTTTTAAATCGCATGATTTTCTGCGATTAATCGCATTATGCACAAAATTCAATAATTAATTCAAAAGTAGTGTATTGTGCACTTTTTTTCATTTAAAAGTACTGCTATATGAACAAAAGTGCAATAACGTTTGGTTTGCAAACACTTTAAACAAATAAGGTTCATTATTACAGCAGTATTCCTTTTACATAGTAGCAGTTAAAATATTTCTTTGTGAATCTCAACTTATTACATTAATGTAATCAAATTAAATATAAAACCAAAGCTATTTGCCACTGCCAGGGCATGAACGATTTTATAGAAAGTATTTCATAGTTTGTTAAAACAAGTTATGCTCAGAGTCCAGAGCCTCGATCATAACCGTATAACAGGCACCTTCCGAGTAGAGACCTGCACATCGCGGGACCCAACGCAGCAGAGTGCAGCGCGGGACAACACTTGATGGGCGAGTGCGGGTGGGTAGAGACTCGTGTGTGGGGGATGCGGGAGAAGGGTGTATCTTAACCGTGCCCGAGCGCGTCTGACCCCCAAAAGCCCGGTTCGTTTGACTAGTGTGACCGCTCCGTGCCGCGCTCAGGCGCAGTTCATTCAGCCGGCCCTGGCTCGGTTGGAAGAGGTGGCCAGAGCACGGTTCAGTTGGGCTTGGGTGCGGTGCGCATGTAGTGTGAGCGCTAACCACGCCAGAGCGCGGAACATCTGATACGTGCAGCATGATTGCATAAACATTTCTGAGCCGCAAAAGTGATAGATCTGTAAAGCAATATATTGTGAGAGGGCCGTGTGTGTTACCGCGTCCCAAACAACTCAAAATAATAAACCACAAAGTAAAAAAACAATGCACTCCAATGTGCTGAGCGAGAGCGCTTCTCTCCTGCCTTCACGTTCGGATTCTGCGGAAACGTCCTATTTCCCACTTATGAAGCCGTGAGCGCTTCATGTGAGCGCTGCTGCAGTCGGCCCACCCCAAATGCTCTCATTGGTTGAGACGCGTGATGACACCCATCCCAAGCCAGTACTGATCAACATCCCTCCCCTCCTGTGACCCATGGTTTGTCTGTATGTGTATTCAGAGCCAGTGAGCAACGGACTTTCATAATAAAAAAAAACTGCGTTAACGCGCGATAAAATAGTTGTCGGCGTTAATCAATTAATGCGATAATAACGTGTTAACTTGCCCAGCCCTAGTAAATATGTAATGTATTTAAGTCAAATATTTCCATGAAAAAAATCTTTGTTTGGTGTTTTTAGAGATCTATTTTTTAATTTAATTTAATTTAAATTTAATTTTTTATTTTATTTTATTTCACTTCATATTAGCTACACATTCAACAAGCTTTGTCCCTACGTTTTAAATATCTATGCAATTTTTGTTCTTTTTAGTTGGGTTGATAATCCCCAGCTCGAAATTTGTCACTTTCTGTAAAAAACAAAGGATGATATCAGTCAAAGCTGCTCTTTTTTTCATGTTTCACCTCTGCAAGTTACTTGCATTTTAGTTGGTCATTTGTAGTAGAATGTGGTGACATGAATTAGAAATCAAGAATCAGGAAAACCTGTTGATTAAAAACACCTTAATAAATGTTTTCAGTGTCGTTGGCGTCATGAGTAGGCGGTTCAATTCTCCCAGGATTCTTAGTGCTTGTGTCATTCGTTCACTGGGAAAGCCCCATTTGGAGTGTGTTGATTCATTGGCCCACAATACACCATCACGACTCTCTGTTTGTGCAGCAGGAACATTCGTGAGCCGCAGCCCTGGAATTTCCTATAACTGTGACCTCTTTTCATGCTCAGGAGCTCTTGTGATAAATCTGGGCATGTGCACGTGTGGATGTGTGTGTATTAATATGTGTGGACATCTAGAAGTTTGAAAGAATAAATATTTGAGAGCTAGGCAGTAGTTATCTGTCAGTAGTGGTATGTAGTGGTATCTTGCTTTGAATCTTTTGTACAGTATAGCAAACTCCACTTTTCCCAGAATTCTACTTGATCTCAATATCTAGGAACTACTCACAAAGTTTCAGAGCATCTTTCCTGGCTCAAAATCAGTTTCCATTTCTTTAGATTTTATGGCAAATTCTTACTTGCGCACCCAGTCAGTGGTCAGTTCCTCATGATGTTATCATCCAAATATGGACCTGCTCTTTTTAATTGAACAGTGGAAGTTAGGAAGGCCAGACTGAGTTGACCTGACAGTAATGTACTAACCGTAAGTCTACGAATTCCAAAATGTGTAATGAGATCATATGATCTACTCATGATGTTCATCTGGAATTCAGTAGTCACTGATTCCTATCTACAATGTATCATTTATCTAAAGTATTTTATTATAAATAATAGATAATAGTATAGGTTTAGAGTCAGTAAGATTTTTTTATTATATATATAAATTGATTGATAATATATAAATTGATTCTTCTATTCATTAAGGTTGCATTAAATCAGTCAAAAGTGACAGCAAAGACATGTTACCAAAGATTTCTATTTCAAATAAATGCTGTTCTTTTCTGAACTTTCAATGCATCAAAAAGTTTCCACAAAAATATTAAGCAGCACAACTCTTTTCAACATTGATCATAATAAATATTCTTGAGCACCAAATCAGCATATTAGTCTGGTTTCTAAAGGATCATGGTGACACTGAAGACTGGCGTAATGATGCTGAAAATTCAGCTTTGCCATCACAGGGCTAAATTACACATTAATTTTTAAATACATTAAAATAGAAAACATAATTTAAATTGTAATAATATTTCACAATATTGCATTTGCATCATACAACATCTTTGAAAATCTTTAAAAAATCTTACCAACACCCACAATTTAGAATGGAAAATATATTTAAAATATATTGAATATATTTAAATATTATGTATATCTATTTTTATATACGGCATAATTATATATAATTATTTATTCTTGATATTTAGAAATAATATTTTATTTTTTAAATACATTTTTATTTTTTTAATCAATTAGAAAATGAAAAAAATTAAATAGCATAATTAAGTTAACATTCTAATGATAAGTTCTCATTCATGTCGAAGTGTAAATGTCATGATGATCAGTGTCTTTGATGATCATGGCCCTGTAATAATCTACTTAACCAATTATGCATTCTGGCTTTGTCAGTTGGTCATCACAGCAATAACACTCCTGGTTGTCCTTGTGCATGGAGGAGAAGCCTGTTATTCACTCATTGTAACCGTGTTCATTCACACACCCTTTTCCGCCACCTCGTTCCCGCCATGTGTCTCCATGTCTCTCTCACACCCACTCGCTTTCTCACTCTTACTCTCCCCCTCCCGTCTCTCTCTGTCTTTCTCCCCTCTTCACCCTCCTCCCCCTCACTCACTTCACAGAAGTACACCCACTCAAACACAAATATTCATATCCGCTGTGTCGTTTGGTGGCTTTCATTCATGCTTTAGCAGTGTGAGGTGGCAGAACTCCTCAGGTAATGGACGGCACTATCTCCCGTCTATCCGACCATGCGCTCTGTTCTGTTTGGAGAATGAACTCTAACTGGAATTATTAGACATGAGGGGATCAGCTTTCAGAGTGAGTATTTCACTGTTTTTGTTAACGGTGCGTTTAAGTTTAATGTCATCGCATTTTTTGAATGTGTGGCATCTGAGTTACATTACAGGGGACTGAATGTCTGTGTTCACTGAAACATTTTCTTAATCTTTTTTTTGTTTGGTAGTTATTTGTTTTTTTTGGTCTTTTCCAGTAAAGATATCTAATCATCAAGATTCCACAACAAGATATGATCTTATGCAGTTTTGCGTCTCAAGTCAATTTAAGGCATGATTATGTACCTTGAAATGACATAGTTCCTCTAAAATGAAAATCCTTCCATTATATATTCATGTTTATGTTATTACAAACCCTTTTGACCTTCTTTTGTGCTTCTACTTTAATTGTGTGGAAAAGAGTAGCTTGGA
This sequence comes from Sinocyclocheilus rhinocerous, assembly GCF_001515625.1. Classification (NCBI taxonomy): domain Eukaryota; kingdom Metazoa; phylum Chordata; class Actinopteri; order Cypriniformes; family Cyprinidae; genus Sinocyclocheilus; species Sinocyclocheilus rhinocerous. Next base: position 555,593 of record NW_015625587.1, on the reverse strand, counting down.
CAAACTGTTAAATATCTCTCATTCAAGAAAACAGGTTTGGAACGTCATTAATGAAAGTAAATAAAAGATTTTTGATTTATTGTCTTTTTTTTAATTAATTTAAATTAGATGCCAAATAATTTTCCTAATTCTTGTTTTGTATAAATAAAAAACTGTGACTTGTGTTTAAAACAATTCAACAAAAAAGAAACACTATGTATTTTTATATAACTGTAAAAATACATTAAATAAATTCACAAAATTATAAATTCATGGAGAAAAAAAATGGCTATCATGGCCACAAATGAATAATTTGACTAAATACGTGGCCACGTTGTACTAATTAATTTCCTTATTTCAACTCGTAGCCCTGATTTAACTGAACCTAGATCGTGGGAGCGAATTCTTAAGTCATGGCCACAATATATATATATATGTATATTTGTTTGTCCTTGCATGTTATGTGTTAGGCTTCTATTTTACTTCTAAAGTAAATGTGTCATCTTAATGATGTTTAGATATTTTACTGAAAATAATGACTAAGAACATTAAATAATTTTTTGCAGCGTTTTCACATGTTCTGTACATCCAGGAAAGGAAAGCTCATGCCGCTGCCCCTTTAATCCCCAATGCTAAAGTGCCCTTTCGGTCAACCGAGGGCCGCCCCCAAAAAACGTGATTGTGCCCTCGTAACGCCACTTCTCCCCTGTCCCTCCGGAGGGCTGTGCACGCCACTGTGTTTTCAAGGAAACCTGTTAACTAAACATTTTCTTAGAATCTGTTGAGTTTAAACCTCATGAGGCTGTGTGATTGTAGGATCTTTAGATGAAACACCATGTCTTTTTAACTCGGGGTGCTAGTGTGTCAAATTTGATGAGCTTGAACTCTTTGCAGTGTCCGAGGCCCTTATATTCCGTGTCTTAGTTAGCGAATCTCTCCATCTGGAGAAGGATGCCGGAGTACAGGTCAAGAGCACTTCTGAAAAGCCCTGAGAGGCTTCCTCATTAATGCTGCTTTGTTCTTAGAAGGTTAAAGCCAGGAGAGACCTGAGAGGTGGCGGTAACGAGGGAATAAAGAAGCTCAGAAATGCAGCCGGAGTATGACTAATCATATCCGAGCGCTCAGCGGCGGCTGTGTGGGCCGGCCCGTGCGCTTGTTAGAGTTCTGGGGGCCATCTGATTCACTGTCGCTCCCCGTTAGAAGCACTGCTTGATTCATTTCCTGATGTGGGCGGAATTTTCCTATCAGCCCTGTGCTCTGAAAGCCGAAGGGTAAGGTGATTGACGGGCCCGTGAGCACGATGTTGTGGGTGGCTTGGAAGACTGAGCCATTCCACTTGTTCCTCTGTGAATGTAAATGAATGAAACTCGCACAGCTCATCATTCTCATTCTTTGTCTCAGGTTACTATGGAAGCCCTGAGTGGCTGTGTTTAGCTGTACGCTTAAAGTAGGCATGTGTCACCCACTGTTTTTTATAATCTAACCAGTCTTTTTAAAGGAATAGTTAATTTAAAAATGAAGAATGTCATTATTTACACGGTTGTTTCAAACTCTTGTGACTTTCTTACACACAGTAGTGTTGAATAAAAAAAGGATCAATTTTGAAGACTGTTTTCCGTGCTGTTAAAAGGATTGTGCACTGAAGCTTTAAAAATGATGAAAAGCTCCATAAAGGTATGATAAAAGTGATATGTATGACTTGTGTACTGTATTTCAAATCTTCTGAAGCTAAACGGTAGTTTTGTGTGAGGAAAGGACCGAAATGCATATTTTTACATAAGTTGCGACTCGATTGCTAAGTCACTGAACCATATCAGTCTGATTTGCGAATGAGTCATTCAAACTGGTTTTGTGAACTGGTTTTAAAAGAATGATTTGTTCATAAACATCTCTGCTTCTGTCATGATCTCTTTAGAATCTCTTATGATGAATGTCAAAGACTTTTAGTTAATACCTACCTAAATTTTGGGCTGTTCCTCACAGAAAGCTATAGTATGACTTCAGAAGACCTGGAAAGTAGTGCACGTCGTAAACCACATGATACCTTTATGGTGCTTTTTGAAGCTTAAAAGTATCAGGAAAACTTTAGATTCTAAAGTTTAGAGTTTGAAATATGAGAAATATTCACAGCATTATTTGGTTTTGGTGAACTATTCATTTAAAGGGGTCCTATTATGCTTTTTCACTTTTTCAACTTTAGTTAGTCTGTAATGTTGCTGTTTGAGCATAAAAAAGATCTGCAAAGTTACAAAGTTCAAAGTCCACTTCAAAAGGAGATATTTTATTTAACAGAAATCACTTTTCAAAAACTACAATGAACGACTCGTTTGGACTACAAATTTCGTATTTCAGAAGGCGGGCTTTCATTTGATACAGGAACTATTCGAGCCATTCATGCCAGACTGGGGAGAGAGGTGTTGTAATAATGTAAAATATGTGAAAAATAATGTTTTTCGAACAACCTAGTATTAGAGCCAGTTCTAGTACACCCCCAAAACAAAATCAAGAGTTTGTAAAAGAGCATAATAGGACCCCTTTAAAACCATTTGTTTCTGTTTTAAATAAGGTGAAGCTGAAAAAAATAAACTGATCCAGCATGGCTTGTGCTTTTTTACTGATATGCATACCTGCTTAGAAACAACCTTGGGCTGGTGAAACTGAAGACCTGCTGACCTGATTTGCCCTTGTTTCTCCTTAATCAAAGTAAACACAAAAAGCCTCTTGAACTCCCCTGTTCACAAGTCTGTCTGCCAGCATCTGAAATTCTGTGAGTTATTCAGCATGTGTGGTGTTCTTGTGATGCATGGTGATATTAGGCTCATTTAAGTGTAGCCCTGAGTTTATAAGGCCTGTTTTGCTCTGTTGCAACATTAACATTGTTATTTTCCTGTTTATTGTTTTTTTTTTAAATTATTAAACACAGTTTGATCTTTAAGATTTTTTTTTATGTTTTCGAAAAGTCTTTTTTTCACATTTATTTGATAAAAAATTATGGTGAAACAGTAAAATTGTGAAATGTTATGTTTTAAATTAACTGTTTTCTATTTTTATATATGTATTTTAAAATGTAATTTATTCCTGTGATGGCAAAGCTATATTTTCAGCAGCCATTACTACAGTCTTCAATGTCACATGATCCTTCATAAATCATTCTGTTGTTTTGGTGCTTAAGAAACATGTCTTCTTATCAATGTTAAAACAGTTGTGCTTCTTAATTTTTTTCTTTTTTTGAAAACCATGTTTTTTTCCCCCAGGATTCTTTGAAGTTCAAAGGAACAACATTTATTTGAAATAGTAATCTTTTGTTACACTGTAAATGTCCTACTTTGACTTGATCGATTTAATGCGTCCTTGCTGAATACGTTTTAACTTTTAAAAAAAATCTTACCCTAAATGTTTGAATGGTGCTGTATATGTTATGTTATGTAAATTGTCTTGTTTTGATTTGATTGATTTACTATTATTTTCCTTTGTATTACATAACTGTTTAATAGATTTAGCACTTTTTTGGTTATCCTAAATCCTAAAGTCACTTTTTCTAATCCTTTGTCCAAGTTCAGCTTTGCTTTTGGTGTTCACACAAAGTTGAAGAGCTCATGTTTTTGTTCAGATTTAGAGCGAAGCACAAACCACACAAGCACAAACTTCACCGAGCCAACAGACTGCAGGCACGCAACAGGGTGTGGCATGTGGACTTCCACGTGAGGTCCTTGTTCTGAAAACAGTCACAAGGTGTAATTCAATGCTTTTATGGTCGACTATTCATAAATAGATTGCGGTAACTGACTGATTTGCATAAGCAAGTGATATTCATATTGGCTGCCCATTGCTCTGTAAACATAGCTGTGTAGCGTATCTTTCTGGGGCGTAGTTGAACAAGTCACCAGTGATTATTCCGTCGCAAGGAAAGGATGTTTCCTGTGTGTTGGACAGAGACGATAACCAGCACGGTTCAGAGGGGTCGTGATGTCTTTCCCCCCATGCTTTTTACTGAATGTTGATGTTTGTGCCAGTACAGGCAGGGTGGTGAGGTGTGCCTCTGACTCCTGCAGCGTGACATTCAGGAGGGGCCTTCTGGCGGCGTGGGCCAGTGGCACCGCCTCCTCCGGTTTGTCTTTGAACATGTTGAGGTCTCAGCGAGGGGACACGTGGGGTCATGAGATTCTGCCACTGGCGTGCGTAGGTCAGCCTGTTTATCTACTTCCTCTTGCCTGCATGCCACTACACTCAGATAGGATGCTGGGGGACAAATTTAGACCTCCAGCTCACCCTCCATCTGCCGTGGCTAGCTATAGGCCTGTCTCCATGGGAACCGGAGCCAGGTTGCCAAGAGTAAGAGCTGGAAAGAGAAGCACTAACTCTTTATCCGTCATTCTGCTCAGCTAATAATAAAAAAAACACAATTTTAATGGATCTGACATGATGAAGACAATGAGTTATTGTCTTCATATAGAGTGTGATCGGATTATTATGATCACTTAAAAGCCAGCGCACTGCCATCAGTTTTGTAAGTATTGTTTGTAATTATACAAGCGTTAGACAAAATGAGCTCCTTCAATCAAGATGGTCTCCTTATTTACTACAGTCTTGACAAGCCGCCACATGGCCTCTAGAGTCCTTGAATCTACTCTCAACTCCATAAAAGAGCCCATGTTATACATCAGCCGGGTCAGCTCACCGAAACCACTAGAAACGAGACAACCGCATCCAGTCGGGAGATATTTATATCATTCTTGGTGGTGCAATTAACATACGACGAACAAGGTGACATTTCTGTTATCAAATCTGGCGAGTTGTCACAGTGGGAGGCAGAGAAAAAGCAAGAAGGGAGAGCTTTAAAATGTGTTTTTCCACTCCTGTCTAGAAGCGTCTGTGGGCTATTCTAAGAAATGGCTTGACGATTTTATTATTTCATATACTCAAGCATACTTATTTTACATTTTCTTCGCAAAATGTAAGACTTTTGACATACAAAGGCTAGTTCATCCACAATCCATGATCCAGATCAGATTACCATCCCAGCATATCTTGAAAGTGAAACCAAACCTAAATTACAGTTTTTCCTTGAATTTCAGAGACTTCTCTGTGTGTTTAAACATTTGTGCAATATTAATACTAACTAGAGTTTAAGGAAATGTGAATGGTGCTTTTTCAGAACTGTTATTATTGTAGTGTGTTGTAGGCAGTTATCAAGATGTTGCTAAGGTGCTTTGAGTGGTTTTTAGTCCATTGCTATATGCTGAAATGCTATAAGGGTTTACTAGGTGGTTTGTAGGTGTTTTTTAAACTGGTAAATCAAGTGTTTCTATAAAATAGTCTGTAGTCTAGTCTGTAAGTTTATTGGGTTATTTGTATTATTTTACACTAGGTGAAAATAGTACATATTGCTTAAAGTAATTATTTAAACACAGTGGCGTAGCAAGTCAGCCCCGGGCCCATATGCAAAAAATTTGTATGGGCCCCCCCCCCAAACGTTGGCTCCAACTCGGTGAACTTATTGTCGATTTTTCTGAAGTGATTAACGTTACGTGTATTCACAAGCTGTTTTATTTACGGTATAAATGCTTGGAAATAATATTTAACGTTTTCAAGTCCATTCATCATTTGTAGCACGCAAGCCACCCAGTAATCGCAATAAGCTTTGTGCTTTGTTACTTATATTAAAAAACAAAATGTCAGCCTTCTGTCAACTTTATAATAAAATACTACAAACAATAAATGTTTTTACGCTCTTAAATTTGTAGTGAGAACTATGTTCGTCTCAGTTCAGAATTCTCACATTAACTTCACGCAATAGGCCTATAACCTGATTTTACTATTGTCATTTTGACTTTATTCTTAAAATATTATGACGTTAATCTTATTTTTCAACATGGTACTAAAATGCCGCCGTAGGCTATTTGTACTGCATGCAAACACAATCTTGGCACATAAGCCCAAAAAACAAAAACAAACAATAAATAAATAAAAAATACTAAGGAGGTATTTGAATTATTTATTAATGAACTAGTATTTTCTGAGTCAGTGTCACAAGATGAAGTTGACGATCCTGAGTCGCCATCTCCTCAGGATGCGCGCCTTTAGAGAGAAATACATCTTTACGCCTACATTTTAGCCTACATAATGAAAGAATTTGTTTTCTATTTGAATTATTTCATTTCAAAGTATTTAAAGCATTCTATTAGATGTATCTTCCACTCTCCGCACAAACGACTGTATATGCGTCTAACAGCACACATTTATCTAGGTTAAATTTTTAAATTAATATTGTGAAGTGTTTTATGTCTATAGATTTTATTTTAGGCAAGTCATGTTGATTTGAGAAGGCTAAATTGATCAAACATATATGCTCAACTCAGTCCGCCGCTGGCCGTTTGGTCGTTACTTTAAAAAAAAAAAACTTGAATTTAATGAACATAAAATGTTCCAAACATATTTCTAAATTAACTTAATAAAGAAACAAAAAGAAATATAACCACTTTGCCATTAAAAACCAAAACTGGACTGACTATTTGCTGCAACAGCAGCTGTGTAAAGGGAAAGAAAGAGAGAGAGAGAAAAAAGACACGGGCTCGGGTCAGACTCAGGCCGAGAATATTCTGATAAGCTGTCGGAAGGGCCGGCCCGTGCAAGGGCTCTATTCATTCCCTCGTTTCAATTAAAGTTTCCCCCTTGGCTCGGCGGGCCCACAATACGCCCGGGCCCATATGCACCTGCATACCCTGCATACAAGACGCTGCACCCCTGTTTAAACATTTTATTTTGGATTTTATTTTTTTTTACATTTAACATGCATGTATATAGGAAACAATAAGAAGTAGGATGGTGTTGTGAAGTGTCAGTACAGCAGGGTATGTCAGTTTGAGGAGGTCCCCTCTTCCTCCATATGTTTGAGAGAGGGAGCAAGAGAATAAGGAATGAGTATCTTGCACCATCTTTTGTCACATTTTCCTTGTGTCTTCAGTTCCTCCTTCACTTGACCTCTGCCTGGCTTTGTTTTCTCGCTATTGTTGATGTTACATGAGTCTGTTACAGAAAGGCTGACAAAAAGTAATGTCTTTTTATTTAGGTCTCCAGTACTCATGGTCCAGCATTATTTGTTTTTCTGCTGCCTACGCATAGTCCAAACCCTTCTCTTCCACTTCTCTTTCTCTTATGTCAAAGCTTTGTTTTCTCTCTCTCTCTCTCTCTCTCTCTCTCTCTCTCTCTCTGGGCAATTTCAGTATCATCATTATAATTCAAGTGAGATTTAAACATAATCAGGCAAATATTAAATGAATACTTATTTCTTGATAGAAATTAAATGGAGACTTGTTGACTTCAAGTCGATTGTTGCCAATGTGAGCGTTTTACAGTATGCTTGCAATTCTAGTTTTTTATAAAGGTGATATGAAGAATCATTAGTAAAATATCAAAATTTTCCGGTTATATGAATTATGAAGATATGGAAAGTCTGATCTTTTTTTGTCTGCTGTTTTGTGATCACTAAGATGGAATATGAATGATTGGAGATCTGCATATGTGCAAACTTCCTTTCAGTATTTTCTATCTGCTTGAAAATGTTGTAATAGAGGGTCTCCCAATCCAGTGCATTGCACATAGACTGCTATGAATAATTCACATAGTGTTCTCCCCATCCGAAACCCTCTTAATCGGTCTGTTTAAGAGCCACATCAATACCGTGTCAGAGGTCATTAAGTTGTCTCAAACTTATATTTGACGTATGAACAGACATCCATTACAGAGTGATAACAACAAAGTCTCCTGTCTACATTTGTCTTTCTCTTTCTGCCCTTTTAGTTTAAATCCGTTTGTATAAATCCAGACAGAAATTCCAACAATCAAGCAATGTAATTCTATAATAAACTGTACGCCCCATTCGCAGTAATAACCTTAAATCAGGTGCGTTCATTATAAATTTGTGGTTCAGTCCTTTTGCAGTCAAATATATACCTATTTCATGAATAATGATTAAGGTCTTAGTATTGTTATATCTTCAGTAATTGCTTGCTGTTGATGAAAACACTTTGTAACCAAAGCCTACCTCTGCTCTGAGAACGCTCATTAAATTGTTGCGCATCACTCAGCCAGCAGCAGCTGTTTGAGAAAGCAAACTCAGTCAAGAATCTGTCAAGTTATTTCAAGAGGAAAGCAGTTTTTTTCTTCTCACTGCTTTTCCCTCAGTGAACACCAAGTAATGAAACCTAAGATGCTGTAGTTTTTGTGAACATATGGGCAATGTGTAAGGCACCTCACTGAAACAGTAAATAATTGCACAAATCCAATATTTTTGTTGTTTTCTAGTAAAACTATACCTAATATATAAATTTACTGGAAGTAAAATTGTGTAAGCTAGTAAGACTTGTTTTCATAGGATATATATTTAATTAAGTGTATTTTTCTTATTGTTAGATTTAGGCTTAAATTATGGGCTAAAGTTAATTCAAGATGTTTTCCCTGAAAAAAAAAGTTTTATATTGTTTACTGGAGGACAAGACTCGGATACTAATTAAGAAGGATATTTTTCCAGTTTAATCAGAAACCTGGAACCCTGGATTTATTCACAAAAATTAATTACCATTTTTCTGACAAATCTTTTCTTCTTAGAGAGTTGAGAAAATGTTCAGAAGTAAACTATACAAACTATTGTTTGTGGATTTGTTGTCCATCTCAAAACAGCCTAAAATGTGGTCTTTGAATTACCTCTGGCAGATACACATCATTGCTCTTATAAGGAATAAGTTTTACCCACAGTGTTCATTTTGTGTAACAGTCTTGGAAATTCACTAAAGAGATGGCCCCTAGCACTCCTGGCTTTCATAGTATCTTGTATGTATGTACATAGACAAAATCAGCTTCTAAGCTATGATCCTTTTTTCATTCATTTTTGTTTGTTTTTGTTTTTGCTGAAAGGATGACACCTTGTCACAGCCGCTTTTTACAAAGCTAAGGTTAAATGTCCAGTCTCAACTTGTGTGTGCAAGGAACAACTTGGAAGTTTAAAAGAGAAATACTACAGGTCAGTTAATGAAGCAAATAAGTAGCATGTCTCATTGTCCATTAGAATATTTTAAAGAATTATCTTTCTGGAATTCTCTTATAGCAGTTTAGAATTAGGAATAGGAATATATGATTTGCAAATTAATCTCTTTTAAGTTGATTAATTTAAATAATTTTAAATTAATTAAGCAGTAGTTGGTATAGCTTGCTGTATTTTTGAATAGCTTACCTAATCTCATGTAGCCAGACCTTCAGACTGACAGCAGATGGTCTGGGAACCTTGGCCGCTTTGAATGGCCAAGGACCGCCCAAGAGGCCATATGACTGACAGGTAAAGCAACCAATCATGTTTCGTTTTGTGCCGCATCATGTTTAGGGGTGTGGAAATGTCCCCACAATAGCATACCGGTGTGTAAAACTCTTGGACATATTTTAAAGACTCTATGGCGCAAAATATATAAATATTTCACATACTTTTGAAAATCCAGTGTTTAGTTGATCCTAATAAGCACTCATTGTCACAGAAGTAAACACAACGGCTTTCTTCTTCCATGAGGGGGTTTGGCATCATGGCATCTTTGTTTCCAGGCAGAACGTTAAAGAACGCGACACGCATATCTCCAGGAAATCCTGTATAATTCAACCAATCCGATGACGACTTTGAAACTCCTGAAGTGTTTCCAATTTTGTGTGCCATATGCATCAGACGTTCAGCCAACGGTCTATGGGCGTGACATCTGAGGCTGAGACTAAAGCTTACCCAACACTAACCACTTCTTTTATGTTTCCGTGTCTCTGCAGGGCCAGTGAAGTTCTAACATGTGACAAGCTGAAGATGGGAGACAAATGGTTCTTAAAGAATTATTCAATGTCAGCAGAGAAAGTGCCTCAAAAGCATCTTGAGACATTCTTTGTCAAGCCCCATTGCCAGGCATCAGCCGAAAAGACACACAAAGATGAATTTCACCAAGGCTATTTGTGAACAGGAGAGGCGACATATAGCACACAACCAGCACTCACTTATATGGCGGCTGCATACTGACACCGTTTAATTATGCCTTTGTTAGTTAAGACATCATCCGGTAGCTTACATTAATTATGGCATAATACAATTAGCCCCCTAAAGTGAGTGTAAAGACTTTTTCCTGTCGGAAGAGTATTGATGCAATGATGTTTATCGGATTGGTGCTCAAAGAAGCATTCTCATTGCATTCTTAAGGCCTCCTCCCCACATCTTATGGAGGCGGAGGAAAAGCAGTCAGCCGATGGGAAGCGGTCTGGTGGGCAACAGCAGCCATCAGAGTCTTTTTTAGCAGCACAGCTGCCTCAGTTACAGCAACAAGCTACCTCACAATCTGTCCATGGATCACATAGCCGCCTTCAACACAGGCAGCCAAAACGCTTCCAAAGGCAGAAGCAACAGCAACAGTCACAATCTGGTGGGTCATCTTGGCAGCTTACAGAAGTACCTGGTCCTTCAAGAGGCAGCTGTTCTGCCCTGGGAGATTCATCTCCCCAAATTCATAATATTAAGCAAACTCAATCTCTGCCCAGTGTGGAAGTACAGGAAGGCACCCTATGTAGACGAGAACGTAAGCCCCAAAAACCAGGGAAATATGTGTGCACATACTGCGGCCGTCCTTGTGCAAAGCCTAGCGTCCTCCAAAAACACATCCGATCTCACACTGGAGAAAGACCTTATCCATGTGTCCCATGTGGCTTCTCCTTCAAGACCAAAAGCAACTTGTACAAACACCGCAAATCCCATGCGCATCGAATAAAAGCAGGCATGGCCTCAAGTCTGGAAGAGACCAGTTTTATTGGGCCGGAAGGTGGAGCCTTGGGATATGAACAAGAAGAGGGTACGGAAGGAGAGAGTACAGCTTCTGAGGATGAGACTGGGCAACACCAACCATCTACCTCACAGGGCAGGCCAACTCTGAAAAAAAGTAGTAAAGTGGAATTGTCATTTGTAGAGGAGGGTCCCCAAACTGAGGATTCACAGGCCGTCAAGCAAAGGTTAGCAATGAGGCTAAGTGAGAGGAAGCGAGCTCCCAGAGCATCTTCAGATGAAACCCGATCCTCACTGGGTCCTGGCAGTAAGGGGAGCACAGAATCTGGCTATTTTTCCAGTTCTGGGAGTGCTGAGCTCTCCCAAGTGAGCCCACCAAATGCCAGTGCTAAAACGTATGCTGAGATAATTCTAGGAAAGTATGGACGCCTAGGACAACAGCAAAGAATTTCACATCAACAACTGCAGTTATCATCTTCAGGTCAACAGGAAAAATCAATCCCTTTCACTGTTCCTAAGACACAAGTCATTGAGCATATAACTAAGCTAATTACTATAAATGAAGCCGTGGTGGATACAAGTGAAATTGACAGTGTCAAACCAAGACGTTCCTCACTCTCTAGAAGAAGTAGCATTGAGTCTGTAAAGTTCTCTTCACCCAAAGATCCCTGTGTTTTTGAACCAAAAGCGGATGCCCCAGGCTCTTGCAGCTCTGCTGTTCAACTTGTTCCTGGTAGTTTTGCAAGTGAATTACCTGGCTCATACTTGGCTGAAACAGAAACATTGGCTGGTCAGAGCTCCAGTGCTCTTCTCTATAGGAGTCAATCAGTGCCATCTTCTCGTAATACTCCAGATACAGCTTCACACGGCTTTCGTCTAAGTCATTCTTTTGATGATCAGCAGGCCATAGCAGCTGAAATGAGGATTAGGCCACATCAACGAATGTTACGACGCCAACCTGCTATTGAGGTGCCGGTTGGAGTGGACCTCAGTATTGAGGATGCAGGTCCTTCTAGTTTGAAAGAAATAGAATTAGGAAAAAAGCCAGACAGGGAATTTCACCTTTATGAGTGTGAAATTTGTGGGACTCGCTTGAAGAAGCAGGACTCTTACACATCACACAGACTAGCGTGTATGAGTAAATCTCCACATGGTCTGCAAAGTGAGGAAGGCAGTTCTTTTACTGAGAATCAGCCACAAATTATGAGCTACAAGTTTAAAGCAATGGCTATGGCTATGCGCAAGAGGAAAAAAAAAGAAGAAAGTCTTGAGGAAGACCCTCCCAGTCCAGGTCCAACAGCAGTGTCTTTCAGCACCCAGCCTCCATCGATGCTAGGCAGTATTGATAATCAGGGCACACCTTGTGGCCTTTCACAAAGTGAGGTAGAAAGGAGGTTTCCCTGGAAAGAAATTTCTGTTATCCAGCATACCAGATCCTTTGAAAAACAGGAAAGCATCTCTATGGCAAATCAGGAAGCACAGCCAGAACACGAGCAATCACAGGAGCCAAAACCAGCCTCCATGTCCCGGTTAATCCGTCAACCCAACATTCAAGTGCCAGAAATTCTGGTTACAGAGGAGCCAGATACCGAGATGGTCTCCCATCCAGCGAACACGTACACCTCTAAAGAGTCAGAGAAGGTGGAGGAATTCCAGTGGCCTCAGCGTAGCCAAAGTCTGGCTCAGCTCCCTGCAGAGAAGCTACCGCCAAAGAAGAAGCGTCTCCGTTTGGCTGAGGCAGCCCAATCATCAGGAGAATCTAGCTTTGAGTCAGTATCCCTGCCACACAGCCCAAGCCAAGAGAGCAATGTTTCCCATGCCTCCAGTCGATCTGCATCCTTTGAGGAATCAGGAAGGCCAGACTGTGAGATGCAGAGTGGTACTTGGAGCTCCCAAGGGTCTCACATGCTGACTGTTCCATCAAGTCTCCATCAACACCATCATTCTCACAAAGAGATGCGCCGCTCAACCTCTGAACAGGCATCTGCAAGTCCTCCACACCCTGCACATGTAGAGGAAACAAGAAGTAAGTCATTTGACTATGGCTCTCTCTCTCAAGAGCGCACTTCTGTTACTTGGAAGGAGAGGAGGAAATGTCTCTTGGTGAAGCATGGAACCCTTGGTGAACCTGACCAGGAGGAGTCATGTACTAAACCTGGCATCTCAGCTGTTTGCCAGTCCTACCCAGGTCATCCTCCATTCACAATCACAGAGCATAGAATGGGAGGCAGGACCTCTAGGCTTAGCTCGGAGCATATAGGGAAGACCTTGCAGCTTTTCCAATCCCCTCTTTCCCTCCCACCAGCAGTTTTCCCCCTACAACAAGCAAACCCTGATTTTTGTTCCCCAAGTCAGCTCACTAGATTCCTTCCAGTCACTACAGCAGTCGTTTCTACCCAGATGTTTCAGCAAGCCTTCCTTCACAGTGAGCCACCTCCGCCACATCCAAGACCCATAGAATATGTAGAACACCTGGGATTACCCCTTCAGCCACTCACCACCTTATTCCCTCTACAATCAAGTGATGTTGCTGAGGATGTTTGCTTTCCCATGCCAGGTGGACTGACTATTCAGGTCCCCTCAGGGCCTCTTTTCAGTGAGTTTAGGTCATCACCTTCCTCATTGCATACTCCCAGTCATTCACAACAGCAGTTAGTTGTCCGCCACAACCCCCATCCCGTGATTGCTCCTTGTCTTCAACAGCTTATGCCAGTGGTGTCTCTTGTAGTGCCTGTGCGCTTACAGACTCACATTCCTACCTATGCTAGTGCCATGTATACAACCATCTCACAAATTTTATCCACAACGCAACATCCAGTCTGCTGCACAGCTATGGTAATCATGGGTAAGCTGGAGGAAGACAAGCTTCAGAGATCGTACCTTAGGCTGCCCTCACCTAACCCCAAGAGCTATATTCCCTTGCCGCTGCCTCTTGAGCATGGAGCAGGTGCTTCATCTGATGACAGCTGTGGGCAGCTTGGTGCTGGAGGAAGCAAACGAATGCTGTCACCTGCAGGTAGTCTAGAACTCAGTTTAGAGGCACAGCGGCACCAAAAACGGGTGAAAGAGGAGGAGGAGATAGAAGAGTGTGACAAGGAAGATGACGATAACAAATGCGACAAATCTCAGGAGGTGAGTCAGGCAAAAATTAAGCAGAGGCTAACAGTGGAGATGGCAAGGAGGGCCAAAGATCCAAGGGAAGTAATAGAAACTGAAAAGTTAAGCAAGCAGAACTTAACCCAACACAAATCTGAAACCTTGAAGGAGGAGGGAAGGAAAGAGGCGGGACATCGGTATGCTCCAAGGGTAACAAGTCCAGAGAGAACTGTGGACCCCTCATACCCCAGTTTGCACACCACTACATCCGTCAGCTGGTGCTACCTGAATTACACAAAGCCCAACCCCTCTACACATAGAGATTCAACTTCCGTCTATTCCTCATGGAGTGTTAGCATGCATAACCCCAATATACCTGGCCTGTCCACCAAAATATTACTGTCCCTGCTGCGCTCCAAACAGAAACATAGTGCTGAGACATACACTATGGCTACAGCTCCACCACCAACCACAGACAAGCTGGTTCCTACTGACAGCAAAGCGACCAGTGCGTCAGAGGTAAACATCACTGTAATTTTTCATTTCAAAACATTGCCAAAATTGTTTGATTAAAAAAAATGTATAAACTGCCTGCTGTTGTCTGGAGTGTAGGTACATGCCTCTCTACCCAACACACCCGTCAAAGTAAAAGAGGAACCACCAAATGAAAAAGAGAAGAAGAGTGCTGATGACGTGCCCACTACCTTGATGCAAAGTGAGGCAGCACAAATTTGCCTTTTTGAGGGAGGGTGAGTAAATTATTTCGTGTTATTTTTGAAACTGTAGCTTGTCAAGTTGAGATACAGTAGATAAGATGCAGTCTAGCTTAAAGGGTTAGTTCACCCAAAAATGAGTCATGTCGTTTCAAACCCGTAAGACCTTCGTTCATCTTCGGAACACAAATTAAGATATTTTTGATGGAATCTGAGAGCTGTCTGACCCTGCATAGACAGCAACGCAACTGAAATGTTCCCAAGTCCAGAAACGTAGCAAGGAGATCTGTAAAATAATCCATGTGACATCAG
>NW_015625587.1:524972-534559 GCF_001515625.1 Sinocyclocheilus rhinocerous | reverse complement strand
AAAAAAAAAAAACGACTTTATTCAACAATTCGTCTCCTCCGCATCACCCTGTTGCCATTTTGGAGAATATCCGCTGGACGTAAACCGCGTATGCTGTTCTGTGTCAGCTGCGTCACACAGATACGCTGTTTCCGTTCAGATCAAATCACAACAACGTAGGAGACAGATCCGGCGTGATGCATATACTAGCTGTATATGATATACTAGCTGAGCCCCGAAGGTGAGTTTTTTTGTAGGCGACCGTTATTTTAGAATGTTTAGCCTTATTGTTTCCATGGCGACGCGTCATACTTGTCATGTGACGCACCGCAGCCACAATAGCGCTGTATGACACATGGATCGCTTTTATATTGTTTTTACTTTTTTTAAATTAATATTCACAAACATTCTCGCTATATTATGAAATATCTGATATTCCTACTCTGAAATATGTGCAAGTAAATGTATTTGGTAGTTTAAACACTTTTATAATGACCGTGTTAGTTGATCTATACCGGGTGATGGGCACCGCCATGTTCGCACTGAATCCGAGCTGTGGGATTTATGCTGCCTTCACGTGCTATCGGAAATGTCCTATTTGCCACTTATGAAGTCGTGATTGTGAGCTTGTCGTATTCAAGTGCTTTAATGTTGGAAAGAATAAAATGTAGCATCCCATTGGTTGACTATCATAAACCTTCACCGCGCTACACATGCAGTTTGCTGACAATTCTGGAATTTTGGTCAAATACATGCTCATTTCACTGCTTATAAAACATACAATATGCTTCGAATGATCGTTCATATCTAGCCTAAAAATACACTACTTTAGCGACAAGACAAAGGGATGTAGTTGTTGTGAGAACAGCATTGACAGCAGCAATGGTTGTCCCCTCCACCATGTTTAAAGATTATGACCCGCCCAACTCTAAACTATGGTATCAAAATAATTTCTGAATTTCCCACTTGTAAATACGACTTGAGAGGCGTATGTGACAAGTGCTCATCATGTACGTTCTGACTCCACGCCAGCAAAAGCGCGAAAGCATATTTGAATTCAGCAGTTGATCACGTGATGCACTGAACGTTCTAATCACACCGGTGTGATCGTACGCATCAGGGACCAGCCTAGACTGATCACACCGGTGTGATCGTACGCGTCAAAGGGTTAAATAGTTAGCTACGCTACAAGCTACTAACAATACAATATTGTAAAAATAGCTATGTAACGTTTTGTCGCGTTTTGTACACTGCTGCTTATTGGAACAAGTAGCTTGTTACTGGAAATGTATTCTTTAAAAATAGTTGAGCTTCCCTATATACAACATTTTCTTATAGTATTTTATTATCTAATATTTATATAGCATATACAGTCTGAAGTCATGTTAAAGAGTACTAAAAGTGCAATTTATTCATTATCTTCCCACTATGAAAGTGCATTTTGTAAATGCCAATTATAGCACAGTTGCTGCTCAGCTTGAGGTTTTCTGTTTATTTTCTGTGTGAGTGACAAAGACATGGTGGTACAGCTGAGACTACGAACCATTAGGGACTTCATTTTTCCTGCCTTTTTCAGTTGTTTCTGCAGAATTTACACCTTGCTCAAAGGTATGAATTTGGATGTAGCGTTGAGCTCTGCAGATTTATTTTTGAAGTCTGCTGCTCATTAGTGTTGTGCCAACTATATCTGCATAGCACAGTTAACAAGTAAAAACATAGAGTAAAAATTACCTTGAATGAATAGAATAATTACTGAGATAATAATTTGTTATTATTTTTTAGGAACTATTGTTGAGATGAGATAATCAAAATACCATACAACATTAATAGTCGTGAGTGCATTATAAAGGGAAACAATTACGATTTTCATAATTTTTCAGCCCTAGTTTGTAATAGATGATTCGAATAATATCATTTTTAGTATAAAAATGAAAGGACAGCAGAATGATGGATTACTGGATAATAAAAATTAGAGATAGGAAAGCTGACCTGTAAACATCAAAAGCTTTGGATTCATTAGCTGGGTCTCTTGCATTCATCTGCTTATGCAGGGCTCTCAATGTGGTTAAGTGCTTAAACTGCGGCAACAACTCACCACAGCCTGCATTTTTATCCCTGCTTCCTTTGTCTCTCTTGCTGCCTTTATTTCGCTCATACGGTTCTTCTGCCTTGCACACCCACGCACTCCCTAATCACATCAGTCTTTGCGCTCTCTGTCTCGCACACACACTCCATTTTTTTCTTCAAAACTTCTCACAACCATCAGCACCCTTTTGTCTTTGCACCTCTCATAGCTGTATTTGTTGTTTGCTTTCTTCCTCACAAGTAGAACACAATCTTACTGAAGGGCATTCAAAGGTACCAGTTTTTCTGTAATCACCGGCCCCTTTCAACGACACCTTTCTAAAAATAGTCGACAGGTGTGTTTGTATATTAAAAGACTTTAATGTCATCCCTCTGATTGCATTTGCAGTGTCCTGAATGAAAGCTGGGTCCTACAAAATTGTGTAAGGAGTGTACTAGATTTTTTTTTTAACGTAGAAACAGATGTTTAGCGAGTCGTTTTCTCTCCACCCCATCCATTTTTACACTTTTCATGAAAGCCTACAGACAGCTTTCAAAATGCATATGCTGTCTACAGAAACACATCCCATCCTGCTGCTATCATAGCTGCCAGATAATGCAGATGAGGATTCATACTGTAGCAGTCAATAATGCAATTATACATTAATATATTCTCTGACTGTGGGACTCACAGCATTGCCTCATAAGCCTGTAACAAAGATTGTCACAAAATAATAAATTATACTTATTAATACTAAATAAAATGTACTTTTTTATTATTTTATTTTTCTTGAATATTTAATATTAAAAAAGTATTAGTATATATAAAGTATGTTTGTTAACCCCAAGAGATGATTAAGACTATTTTAACTGTCTTATTTCACCCTATATGGGTTTAGTTTGCAATAACACTACTGACTGGTTCTGCAATTTTCTGCTTATTACATGGCTGCTCATACCAAATAAATACATGTATATGGATATGAAATAAGGATTTCGGTTGTTATCTTATCTTAGATTAGGTTAATGTCTCCGCTAAGAAGAATAGTCCAATATGACAAAAATCAGCACAACAACCACACAAACACTGCAACTTTTATAAATTATATTATAAATTATATTGTTAATCTTTAACACAAATTACTTTCTCTATGGACATAATTATCTAGCATATTTAGCCTCAGTGTAACATGTCTTTTTTTTTTTTTTTTTTTGTCTCATCCAGCTCTCTCACTTTTTGGTTCTAGCCAAATGTACTTTTAAGAGCAATGTTTTATACATTCCTTTTAAAATATATAGGAATGTCATTAAATACAACTAAATCTCTTGTACAGTAGATTGTTTATTGGGTAAACTTGTATTATGTAACAGACCTTAAGTAAACACATGATATGGAGTTAATAGATATTTATATAAGGCCAGTTTTATCTCTCTATCCTGAATTGGAATTTTCTTGCCAGCAAAAAACACCTAGTTTGTGCCAAAGCGTGGTTTCTTGAGACCATCAGTGGACTGACAAGTGCTGAAAATATAGTGGCAGTCCAGACCTCTTCTAATGAGGCATTCAGTGTTTTGGAAAATTCATATCAGGATCCTGTGAAAGTGAAGACTCTATCTTTATATTATTCATCTTAATGAGTCTATTATTTTTATTAACCTCTCTGTCTCTCTCTCTCTCTTCTTTCTCACCTGAGCAGGTATAAGTCAAATGAGGACTATGTGTATGTTCGGGGTAGGGGAAGAGGAAAATATGTGTGTGGGGAATGTGGGATTCGCTGCAAGAAGCCCAGCATGCTAAAAAAGCACATTCGCACTCATACAGACGTCCGTCCTTACGTCTGTAAGCACTGCAGCTTCGCCTTTAAAACCAAAGGTAGACATATACCTCTTTTTCAAACTCATCCCATCCTGTTACATCACAGTTCCTCTGTGTTTGTCTGTCTTATCACAAAATGGTGTCATTTTTGTATCCTGTGTCATTGAGAATACCTTTTCCTCGAAGGGAACCTTACCAAACACATGAAGTCCAAGGCCCACGGTAAGAAATGCCTGGAGATGGGAGTGTCAGAGTCATCTGTGGATGAGCTGGAGACTGAGGAAGCAGGTAGGGTTGCCATAAAGAGTTGTGGTTTGATGGAAATTGGGTCTGTGAAGGACAATATATAACTGCAGCTTGATAATTTAATCCATCTTCCACGTTTCTCAGTAATAAAGTAAGGAATTATTATAGACATTCAGGCATGGTTTATTTTGTTACAGGTCAGTGCATATAAAGTACATGCATATTGCTCACTCTTTAGGCGATAGACTAATTCGAAAACATATTCTACCATATCTAGATATTTTTTAGCTTGTTTTCTTCATTGGTGCAAAAGTGATGTCAACCTTGCAGTGTGCTTTCAGACTTGAAAGTTGAAAGAGGCCAATGAAAATAGTTTGCCATAAAGAGAAGCAAGACTGACCTTCAGTTTACCATGTTTATATAAAGCCAGAACTGAAAATTGTCTCTCTCTCTCTTACTTTGTCTCTTTCTTGACATTTCTCATTCTCAGTGCATCTAAGAGCTACAAGGACATTTCATTCAACCACATTCCATTCATTAGATTTTAAATGTAGCTGATGAATGAAGCACAACTCAAAAACATATTTTTTTGCATTTGAATGTTATATATAGCCTTCCTTGGGGGATTAGTGAGAGTTTTCAGGACAAGGGAATTTTTCATAAATGTCAAGTTGAGGCAAGTTGCAACATGCCTTTCAAACATTTTATACTGCTGTTATACCGTTATACTAAGGATGTATCGAATTGATCAAAAGTAATGGTAAAGACGTTTATAATGTTACAAAAATTTCTATTTTCTATTCATCAAATCCTTGAGCACCAAATCAGCATATTAAGAATGATTTTTGAAGGATCATGTGACCAGGGTTATGGCAGCTAACTGGAACTAAAACTGACACTACAATTAAAACCATAAAAAACATTTTTGTTACTTGAAATAAAATAAATAAATAAAAATAAAAAAACTTGATGTACTAAAACAAAAACTACTAACAATAAAATGACTAAAATTCTAACTAAAATTAAAATGAAAACAGAAAATCTAAAAATAAAAACTAATTCTATAATTAGTTCTCTGTATCTCATTGATACTAATATAACACTGCAAGTGACACTGAAGACTGGAGTAATGGCTGCTGAAAATTCTGCCTTGCCATCACAGTAATTTTGACATAAATTAAAATAGAAAACAGTTATTTTAAATTGTAATAATATTTCACAATATTACTTTTGGTGAGCATAAGTGACTTATCAATCTTAGACTTTTGAACAATAGTACCAAAATGACTTTTAAAAATGAGTCTACACCTAGAAATATTAACTGGATCAAAAAGTGTACAACTGACCCCAGTCTTCCCTTTGGTTCATTTTTAAGTTGTATCTATTTGTTTTGTGTGTTGACTCTTTTGTTATATTTATGAACACATCTGTTTCTGTCCAACAGGGGGCAGTGAGGAGCGAGTGTGTGAGTCAGAAGATCTGGAGGGGCACCAGTTCTCTGATTTTGAAGATTCTGAAGCAGAAGATGATGAGGATGAGGAAGAGGACTTCTCTTCCCATGATGAACCATCTTCAGTCTGTTCCACTGATACTCGTCAGTCCACAGGTGACCTCTCTGAAAGTGGCCAAGGCTCACAGACTGAGCCCTCTGACCCTTCAGCCAAAGAGGAATACTCCTCACCCCACAGACCATGGCCTGGCATACGAGCCGTGTCTCCAGGCAGCAAGAGGGCATCGTTCTCCCGCAAGGGCTGGGAGGTTTCCCTGAGGACCTTCTCCCCTAGCAGTGAAGGCTCTCCCCTTAGAAGCCTGTCTCCTAGGCTTGAATTGTCCTCTCCTAGGCTTGAATTGTCCTCACCTAGCCGTCATCTCTCTCCTTCTCCAGAGAGGGGCCCATCACCCATCAGAGCCCTCTCCCCTCTCAGGCATCTCTCACCTCTGAGGCCTGTATCCCCGGCGCGCTACAGGAGTGCCAGAGCTCTCTCCTCTCATATGCCCCTAAAGCCCCAGCATCGGCCACACAGCTCACCCGCAGGGCTCCACTGGGAACCTAGCACACCAGCTACTGAGGGTCAAGAGGTGGGTAACGCAACACAATTTAAATAATGTTTTCAATCCAGGCTTATTGGAAAACCGTGCCTGTGGTGACAATTCTGCAAAAGGATATTACATTTCTTCTTGCATGTTTTCTCAGAAACAGATTAACGCGATTGTGGCAAAATTTTAATGTGTTGTTTGCTGTACATAAGGTGTGAGTTCAGAAATGAAAAGTGCTTTGTCGCGTTTAAAATTAATGTACTACCTACGTTACTAAATCCTAACTAGCAAAGGCAAACTTTAGATAAAAGCGCCGTTTTCTCAGAAACGGATGAACGTGAATGTGGCAACATGGTTGTATGTATCACAGCAAAGGCAAACTTAGGATAAAATTGCACTTATGTTGGATTTTTTTTTTCTATTATTTAGCTTCAAAATGCCCATGTCGGCAAACAATGTTCATCAACAAAATGTTGACAGTTTTTTGGATTTTGTGAACAAAAAAACATTTAAATTCTGATGATAATTATAAAAATATTTATACAAAAAAAAAGTTAAATTAAGAATATATACTGTTGAGGAAAATATTATGAACAAAAACACTGAAAGACATTAACAATGCACTAAAAATGTTTTTTAAAGGAGACAGGGGTGCGGGGAAGATGTTTTCGGTTGGGGGTGCTGTGTGTGTCCGTGTTGGGTGAGGGTGAAGGTGAAGGTGGGGGTTAGGGGCTTGTGTTGGGGCTGGTGTTGTTTGGATGCCGATTTTGGAAAGTTTTTGCTGGGATGGGCATTTTAAAAATCTGAAATTCGCTTTTGCGCCATTATCTCCTTGTATTAAAGTTAATCTTGTTCTTAATTCTGTACAGTTCGTGTCTGATACCACGCGCTAGCGTCACGTGTTCATGAGGATTAGGCCAATCATCCCATATAGAAAACATCACAAGTAAAATTAATCATGTTTATAAAGATAAACATGGGTTTATTATAGCCCACTTACAATTTACATTTCAGAGATCATTACAAATAAATTATTAAATGCTAAAACTGAATAAATTTAAATGAACAAACTTGGCGTTGCATTTGCAACCATGTGAAAACAGGGGGGGCTGCAGCCCCCTCAGCACCCTTACTTCCCGCGTCCCTGAAAGGAGAATAATCCATGAATCCAGTGAATCCCAGTAAAAATGTGAGTTATGTTGTAAATGCATTTTTTTCTGTAAAAACACGTTAAAACATGGACAAGGATTTCAACAATTAATTTAAAACATTGTATTACTCTTTTACACTAGTTTACAAATGTGTCCGATTTGTCAGCTAAATTATTTTCGTTGACTAAAATTAGAAACCATTTTAGTCAGAGTAAAAAAAAAAGGGAAAAAAAAGCAGTATAAAAATGAACACTAATGAAACAAAGGAATATACAAGTTTGATTGCAATGCCACGTCTCCCCCTACAGGACAAGCCTGGTACTCCATCTCTACAGGAGCGTATGCCCCCGGATCCCTGCCTGCTTTCCCCATCCCTACGCTTTTCTCCAAGTGAGTCTTTCCCTCCCACTCTTGTGACGCCACGGACCGTGGACCGCATGTTTAGCCACCTTCCTTTACACTCCCAAGATCAAGCCCGCATGCCCTGTCACATGATTCCCATTGGGGGCATCCAAATGGTGCAGCTCAGACCCCGATCACGCCCCAAACGGGAACGACAGTCATCCTCCACCCCTTCGCCCACCTCTCCCAAAGAGGACTCTCCTTTTTCCCTCACCAGGAGGGATTATCCATGGATCTCGCTTCCGGAAACCAATCCGCAAAGAACTCTGGCAGACAAAAGGACAAAAAGCCAAGATGAGGGAGCCAGCCGGTCTGACCTGTCTTGTCCAAGTACTAGTTCGATGTTACCTAAACTCCCCCCTTTACAACAAGGTGTAGGGGAGCAACGGACTGCAAAGGTCAGAAAGCAATATGGCGACTCGAGGTCTGCCACAAAGACTCACACCTTCAGTCCAGAAACATCCAGGAAAGCAGTGACAGACAGCGATGCAGGAGCTGAGAGGATCTCACAGGGGGAAAGAGCAAGTTCTTCACGTGAAAACAGACAGCTGCGTGAGACGGAAAAGCCTGTAGCGGCGCCACTCAGGGGACGTGGCTCTTTTTCAGAAGGATGTTCAGGATCTGGCAGTGCTCCTCAGAGCCAGGAAGGTGATCCAAATAGCACTTAAAAGCCTCTGTGCACAATGGTGAAATGCTTTCTACTGCTAATACTACTATTGGTTTGTTTTGTAATGCGCTTATTTTTTATATACAACATTTTCAATACTATTGGTAACTTGGTAAATGTTTGTTTTGCAATATTCAAGATTGTAATATGATGCACTTTTTTTTCTTGGAAAAAAATATTTCTGTAAATCGATTACGTCTGTCCCTCCTATCTGTATTGACATTGCAATCTTAATATATCTATTTGAATATGTATATGTACTTGTAAAACATTAAGAATGGGTATGAATACATTTCTAAGTGACCAAGATGAAAACTTAAATCGAGAGTAATTCCAATATTTCGTCTCTTGTCCAGTATTGCGCAAATTCTAGTGATGTGTGCCTTTTTCTGTCCAGATTTACTGCTTGAAGTGTCAAAGATGAAAAGCTGTGAATTCTTTTTATGAATATAGTTTTGTTTTTGTTTTTTTTCTTCAAATGAGCTGGTATTTGAAGAAGCAGGAGGATTTTCTTTATACATTAGGGTAAATGAGACAGGCAATGCTGTTGAATAGACAAGAACCCGGTTTCGGCAGAGAGCCTTGCAGGGAAATTGCACTGAAGTCATATTTTTTATAATACAAGTGATTAAATGATAAATTGTCTCTGTACAGATAGAAAGTCTATGGTCCATATTTATTGCCATGTGAAAATATGAAAATGCCTATGTTTTGTTTACTTTGGTTTTCAAAGGGATTTCTATTGTCAATTGTATTATTCTTTACACTTTTATTAATAGTTTTTTTTAGTTATGACCTCAAGACTTGAAATGAAGAAACTGGACAGGCTTTCAGTGAAGTTGGTCAATAGCCGAGGTTCTGGATGGATCAAATGCCCTCCAAATTTGTAGACATTTTGCATTTCTGAACCAATAAAAGTGCTCCAGGAATTACTAAACCTGCTTATGATGATGTCCAGTGTTTTGCAACCAGCAGATGGCGCAGTCTGTTCATTCATGCCACTTTCATTCTCATTTTTTTAGGTCTCCCACAGGGACCTGAGCATGTGGTTTTATAGTTTCCAGGAGAAAAAGATAGCAGCATAGTTAAATATCTAGGCTTCCACAATAATTTCTATTCCCAAGTGAAAAACATTTGAGTCTGAGATGTGGCAGATCATCTGTTCACTTCCTAAAGGCAGTTTGTCCAAGGCTATTTCAGAAGTCTCTTTTTTTTTTTTTTTTTT
>NW_015625587.1:522018-523834 GCF_001515625.1 Sinocyclocheilus rhinocerous | reverse complement strand
TTTTTTTTTTTTTTTTTTATTTTTTTTTTTTTTTTTTTTTTTTTTTTTTTTTTAGTTCATTCTTCTTGAGACTTTTCAGACTCGGTGATGTAAAATGTTTTTGTTTTATCCATGTAGAGTTTCACAGCTGCGTGTGATGGATGTGTTGGCCGTGGAGAATGCTGCACAGACCTGAAGCCACACTCTTAATTTCCTCAAAATCTTTATCTGAAAGGATTCAGGTACAAGATGTGCCATTGGCATAAACATACAGTAGGACAAAAGACATAATGTGAAATGTTTAATCATTTATGACTAAATTTATGCAGACCGTCTTGTTGTATTAGATTATTACTTTCAATCAATTGCTCATACTACTGAATAAGTGTTTACTAAGGATCTGTGTGAATAAGAACAGATGATGTTCTATCAGTCTGGTTTCCTTCAATAAGAAATGCAATGATATTGAGCTCAGTTATATGATCCCACCAGAATGGCTTTGTGTAATTGTCATTCTCATGCCATAAGCCAAAGATGTAAGTACAATCATTAATCAATGGAAAGCTACAGGTTAAATGGGTCAAGTGATTAAAATTTAAATGTGGTTCAACCCAGGTGCAGTTAGTGCCATGCCCAGATCTTTATTTGCCTTATCGTTATCACTTTCTCTTGAATACAGTCTGGTGTAAACATTAACCTATCCCATTTAGTGATACACTCCACAACAATGCATTTTAGTTTCTGTCTCTGTTTTCGCAACGGTCTGATGCTTGGGATTGTCTTAATACAACACTGGAAGATATAGACTCAAAGCTATGCACATTACACACACACAATTTTCCCCCATAATTTTAAAAGAAAGCAAAAATGCTACTTAGTTAACAGAAAATCACTATATAAAAAAAACTACACTGTTTTTGCAGAATTATTCACTTTTACTGAAATAATTAAAATATGGTAAAAAAAAAATATATATATATACAGTGCCTTGCGAAAGTATTCATACCCCATTAATTTTTTTTCACATTTTATGTTATGTTGCTGCCTTATGTTAAACTGCTTTAAATTACTTTTTTTCCACATCAATCTACACTCCATACACCATACTGACAAAGCAAAAACAGAATTGTCACAACTTCGTAAATTTATTAAAAATAAAAAAAATCGAAATAAATAACTAAATATTTCGCTGAAGCACCTTTACAGCCTCAAGTCTTTTTGTTTAATGCGACAAGCTTTGATCATCATCATTTGGCAATTATCTGCCATTCTTCACCTCACCTGTTCACCTCTCAAGCTCTGTCAGGTTGGATGGGGGCAGACGCACATTTTCAAGTTTCTCCAGAAATATTTGATTGGGTTCAATCCCAGGCTGTGGCTGGGTCACTCAAGGACATTCCCAGAGTTGTCTATAAGCCACTCTTGCTGTGTGAATAGGTTAATTGTCCTGTTGGAAGGTGAACCTTCTGCCCAGTCTGAGGTTCTGAATGCTCTGAACTGGGTTTTCATTAAGGCCACATATGATCATGGAGCTCAACTAGAGTGACCATCCGGTTCTTGGTCACCACATTAACCAATACCCTTTTCCATCAATTGCTCAGTTTGGCCAGGATGCCAGCTCTAGGAAGAGTCCTGGTTGTTTCAAACTTCTTCCATTAAGGGTAACAGAGACTACATGCTTCTGTGACCCTTCAGTGAAATAGAATTTTTTTCTGAACTCTTCCCCAGACGTGTGGCTTGACACAAACCTGTTTCTGAGCTCTACAGGCAGTTCTTTTGACCTCAGGGCTTGGTTTTTGCTCTGATATGCATTATCAGCTGTTAGACCTTTTATTAA
>NW_015625587.1:509436-521567 GCF_001515625.1 Sinocyclocheilus rhinocerous | reverse complement strand
CATGTGTCTTCACTGAGGAGAAGATTGAGTCTGGCCACTCCGACATAAAACCCAGATCAGCTTGACACAAACCTGTTTCTGAGCTCTACGGTCAGTCACTCTAGTTGAGCTCCATGATCATATATGCAGATGGGAGAAATCTAGAGACGGACAAATATCACTGCAACACTCCACCGATCTGGGCTTTATGTCGGAGTGGCCAGACTCAATCTTCTCCTCAGTGAAGACACATTAAAACACACTTGGATTTTGCATAAAAACACCTAAAGGACTCTCTACCGTCTTGTATTCGAGCTAAAGGAATCCAGGGACGAAGCAGTGAAGAGTGCAGGGGTGACTATCCGCACTGGGCGCAGATGGAGGGCCCAGCAGGAGGTCGATCAAGCCATTAACAGGCTACAACACAAGGAGGTCATGGGAAGAGTCCAACACAGCCGAGCAGGGTTGGGCTGGGGAGAGCCAGTCCAGTTCTGGTCCAAAGCCACAAGGGAGCAGAGGAAGTCTTGATTATGTTCTTGATAATTGATTATGTGAGAAGAAAAATACTGAAAGGTGCTCTGAGAGACATGAAACTAGCACAACAATGCAGGAAATCACTTAAGCTTTAATTGAACATTTTATATATATATAAAAGAATTTTTAAAAAAATTGACTGCAGAATACTGCGACTGACCAATCAGAATCAAGAATTCCAAAAATCTGTGCACTAAAATTTGTTATAAGAAAATGTTCATATTCTGTGTAGCATTCATATTTAGCGTTCTTCAAGGAGGGTAAAGTAGCTAAAAATGTAGCAACTGTCCATTAATAAGAGTTCACTCCCCTCCCCTGCTCGGAGCAGCTTTCTGATCTACAAGCTCTGAAGGAAGAAACCGGAAAGAACATGATAGGATTTTGGAGGGATGAGCACATTTCCTCTGTCTGTGGAATGCAGAGGAATGTGTTCTATCACTCTGCAGTGACTTCCTCCACAGTGTCACACATTCTTTCATCCATCTGCAGAAGATAGGATTTGGCAGCTCAGAGAAGAACATTTCTGCCAAATGTCTACTAAAGCTCATCTTTTGCTCATAAATAGCACAAGAAAAAAAAAATATATATGGATGGCAAAAAGTTAACCAAGTTTTCAAGACCATTTTAACGACTGTCAAATATAAATGTGATTTAAAGCGTCCTGTCCTTGACAATTCTAAATATTTGCAGTGCATAAAATCTTTCCATCTGAGTGTGAGATGATGTATGCAATCTCTATGCCCAGCACTGATTAGTAATTCAATAAGATTTCCATATTAATATTCCTATCAGCACAAGGGACTTTCCTCAGCTGCAATGAGAGAAGTGCTTTAGCAAACTCTCATCTGTGTTTTACGATACAATTGATAAAACATGCTAATCAAAGTATGTGGTGAGATTATGTTATGATGCATTTGCATCACCCACAGAAGCTGCTGCTGACTCTTGTGCTGGAAAGTCTGTGAATGGACACTGTGTGCACATCCCACGCTAGGGGGCTGCATTTGCAAACTCAGGCCAATACCTGCGAGGCTGTGCCCATGTTTCTTATCTTTGCACGGGTCATGGCAAACCATCACGGAAACCCAATATTGCTCATGTACTGATGAACATTGCTCCTCTTCAGTTCCTGTAAGGTTGATTCCTTTGACAGTGCAGAGGCACACAGCATTTATGGTCACTCATACAATGGAATGTACCTTTAATAGTGATAGTTTTATAGAGTTTTATTAAATTTTATTTTATTAAACTGTTCATTTATTTTGCATTTATGCATTTGTCTTACAGTGCATTCTATTTTTATGCAAATTAAACATTTTTATTTAAAGGGGGCATAACACACAGTTTCACCCAATCTCATGTTAATCTTGAGTACCTATAGAGTCATACTGCATCCTTCATATCTCCAAAAAGTCTTTAGTTTTATCACATTTATTAAATAAAGATACAGCTTTACAATTCTCTCCCGAAAAAGCGAGCTCCTGGAGGCGCACCATGGGCGGAGCTAGAGAGTGAGCACTTGGGCGCAGAATGCCAACAAAACGGACATTTGATGTGGTTTCACTTACCGTCTGCAGTTCTGAATCATGACCGGGATCTTTTATAGCTGGGACCGCTCCATCTTTCAGTATCAAACGATGTGCAAATCCAGTGCAAATCCAGTGTCGAACTAGGTCTTGTTTATAAAACGTTCGTCAACAAACACGCTTGTGAAACTCCGTTGCTGCTCTGGAAAAACAAACTGTATCCACTGTTTACATAACGCTGGGTTCTTTAGGAAGCTGAACAAAGTTATCTTTTCCTTACAACCAAAAACACTCCTTTGGAGACATTTTTCCCGAGGCAGTCCCGTGCAGCGCTGCCGCTGGATGAAGCGCATTGATGGACGCGATCTCGCTCTAGCTCTGGTCGATGTGTGCGCGGGTGCGTTCTTCCGGGAGAAATGCCCATATAAGGAGTTCCACCCTCGTTTACGTCATGAAGAGCCACGATCGAAAAAAACTCTCCGAAACTTGTACGAACCCGGAAGTAAGATTTTTGGCACAGAAATACTCTGTCATACGTCCAAATTGTTTTTTTAAATTTTGTCCATGCTTAGCATGAGAATCCAACTCTTTAACAGTGTAAACAACTCTGAATGCATGAAACAGCATTGCGCCCCCCCTTTAATTTGATCAGACCATACATTCCCTGGTAGTGATCCTTACTGAACATTATTATTTTTATATATCATTGTCAGTTTTATGTTGGTATCGTGGAGATACTATTGCAGTTTTTATAAGATTTTTAACTTGTTTTTATTTTTATATATATATATTTTTCATTTAAATTTTAGTTAAAATGTGTCTTTTTGTCATTTTATTGTTTTTATTAGTGTTTGTTTTTTAATATGCACCTTTAATAGTGATTTTAGTAAATATATATAGTATACATTTAAAGTATTTTTATTTATATTATGTAAAAATCTAACTTAAAAATAAGAAACCTTACATTTACTTTGCATTTAGGCATTTTATTTTTATATTTCACACTTTCAATTTAATTTAAGTTAAAATTTTAGTTTTGTTGTATCTTTGTATTTTTTATTAGTTATGAAAATGAGAAATGTATCCTTAATTGGCAACAAAATAAAATAAAATTTAAATTTAATAGGTTTTTAATTTTTAAGTTTTTTATTAGATATTTTATTTCAGTTAGCTTTATTTAAAGTATGGTTTTAGTTTTAGTTATCTATTGTAAATAACTCTAGTTATTTATAATTATCTTTTCAGATTTCCAGAAACATAAAAAAAAAAAAAAATTAGATTTTAGATTAGGGAAATATCATAAATAACATAAGTGGTGGCATTAAGTGAATGATTTATGACACAATTTAATATAAGACGATGCGTAAATGTTACATATTTTATCAAAAGTACCCCAACAGCTCTTTAATAATATCAAAAGGAAATGAACTGGTTTTTCCACAGGACCCTGTCTTTCCCTGCAAAGTCCATGCAACAGAATTCATGCAAAGCAGCAAATCTGCTGATATCCTCTTGTGCCTCCTCTTTTCCTGCTGGCCCTCCACAGCAATGCTCTTCCCAACCCCAAGTCCCATTTAGTAGATTTAGATTTGCATTGTTAAATTCCAGGCAAGAAAGATTACGTTTTTTTCTTTAGTCTTGATCATCATTGTTTGGGAGCCCGGATCTCTTCCTTAAAAACAATCCAGTGACCCTGTGAAGACAAGCTGGAGTTGTGCAACTACCACCCATAACAGCCAGCCTAGTGGGGGGTGGTGCATATCACCAGCTATAAGTGTGGCCAAACAGGACGGTTCAACATTAGACAAGCACCTGCAGCTCAGAGATCTATTGGGATTGCTTAGGTGAACATCTGCACTTCTTTCTATTGAAACATACATGCAACATGGAATCTAGGACTACTCTGATCTTCATTTGTACCTTGTGCACAACTCTTCTTGAAGGTAAAACATGTGTGTGTGTGTGTGTGTGTGTATTAGATTTATTTCATGTTTTTTTTATTTATTATTTTCTATATTTAACAATAATTTATTTGACTGTAAATATGAGATAGATAGATAGAAATACAAAATTACTATTTTAGAATTTTTTAGAATTACGATTTTAGTTTTACTTGATTATAAGTTTGAGATTTTAAATACTTTTTTAACTGTGCCTTCATTCTCAAGCTTGAGATAAAACATTTGTAATTTTATTTTGATTCATTTAAACTCACTTTAAACTTTGCTTCATAAAAACGAATACAGTTTGATAACCCTGGTTATCATTTTAAACATCTGTCTAACAATATGTGGACACAGTCAGGGGCTCAAATTCATTTTGTTCTAATTTTGTTCGACAATTAAAGCCAAAATTGATAACTCATTAAGATCAAACATCTGAGACCTTGTTCGTTATGACATAAGATAGCGGAGAGAAGTGGGACTAGAATGAGGTGATAAATCAAAATCATAAAAGTATAATAATAACATGTGGTGTATGAGGCTCATCATTTCTCTGAGACTCAGTCATGTAGTCTCTGCTGCAGCGTTTTGGCCCAGAATGATTACAGGAAGTTTTATGGACCGCAATATATCTCTTGTCTGCAGGCTGGGGGTTGCCTCTAGTGCCCCAGACTGACCCGAGTGACCCATCTGCAACCCATAGGGTCAGGAGCAAACGCTGCTCCTGCAACAACCAGCTGGATTCGGAATGCCACTATTTCTGCCATCTGGACATCATCTGGGTGAACACACCAAGGTGAGTGTTCACCCATATATGGGCTAACATGCGTAAACCGTATGCAAGTAAACCAAAGCCAATGGAGGCTGAAAGAAAACATTAAGGACATATTCAGCAAATCTGTTTCCATTTAAGTAAATCAGTGCACATTTGTGATTTCAATGAGAGTGCTTTTATAGTTCAAAAAGATTACTTTTTGAGTTATTGTGCATTTTATTGCTGTTTATCTAGAATACTTTTGGCACTGGTTGTAATTCTCATTCTTAAAGTTAAGAAGTACAAAGTCCCATTGTGGTTTATTCCTGTGATGCCCTTTCTGATGAGTTAATCAATGACTGGATGCTTTCTGGGTGTCTCCTCTCCTCCGCAGTAAGACCACTGTGTATGGATTGGGCAGTCCATTGGCTCGCCGGCGCAGGTCTACAGGCCGCTGCTTCTGTGCCAGTCCTGCAGATCGGACATGCAATGTATTCTGTCACTACAGGTGAGCCTCATCTCTCATCTTGCACGTTACCGATCAAGTGACAGCTTTACGCAAATTTGTGGGAAGTGGCAGTCATTAGTATTCTTCTTAAGAAGGCTATTTTTAATGTAAGGGTGTGGAGATATCATGAGGGCGTGAGGTGATACCAGACAAACACAGTTGGAGAATCCAGACTGTATGACAGGAGAATGTTTTTGAATTAATACTAAGATGGAGAGAGTTTCATCTAATGAGTCAGAGTTTTAGCTAATAGCTTTCAGGCTATGACCGCTATTTGATCCCACAAGAAAAAAAGAACATTTGTCATTATGACAGGCTGCAAGTCATTGAGGCAGTCTTATCTATTATCAGCTTTTAATCACTGTTATGTATTCATAAACGATGCAGTTGTGTTGCTGTAATTTGTTGTTATGACAACCAGATATATTGGATTTTTCCACAAAAACGGAACTGCTTTCCTATTAATTGCTGAGAAATACAGCTAAAACCTGCTGTTAACTGGTCTTAGCTGGTCTCTCAGCCTGGTTAGCTGGTTTAGTGTCAAAGTTTTTAATCATTCATCAGCTAGAAAAAGGCGCTCTGAAATTGATTTCGTCTATATTGTTCATCGGTGTGAACGGACAATGCTGCTAATGTTGCTAGATTTTCAATAGCATTTTCAGCTTTTCAAAATAATTTTTTTTTGTACATTAAAAAGTTAGTTTTTCCCAACAAGTAGCAGTGTAGCGCAACCAAACATGTTATAGTTAGCTATGATTTGTTAGTTGTTTGTAGTGTAGTACAACTACTACTTTTCTAAAAGGTAGCTTAGCTGTACCTGTAATGAGTAGTGGTGTAGCATCACCAAATCCTTCATTATATGCTGTTTATAAAGACATGATGAAACGAAAGTAGCGATAGGTCATTTCTTCATCCGAGCTTGAAATCTAGCTGCAAGTTTGAAGGTGCTTCACCAACACTTACTGAATTTTTTTTAAATAGATTTATTAGCCATTATAGCAGTCATCTAAGACAATGCAGTGTTTATTTTGATGCATTTATAGCCAAGATTTCTTGGGACTAATTTTGTGCATATTTCTCCAAGCTCTGAAAACCCTGCCATCATGCTGGTGCACCCATCTGAACCTGTGCCTGAAAAACAGGAGCAACCCAAATCAGATCATGTGACTGCCCTAAATAACTCTGAAAATGCCAGTCCAGGAGTTCTGGTTTTAGGGAAGTCTTCCTCCCTTGGGGCTCAGTCAGACGTCATAACCTTCCTCAGGTAAGGCCACATTACACAAGTCACGAAATTCATGTTTACACACCTTATTCTGTGAATGTGTCATCATTAACACCATTATTTACAACAAATCCATCTGACTTTTCAGGAAGCTGGTTAGGGCTAGAGCCAGAGCAATGGGAAAGGCATCCAAGGCCAGTAAACC
Organism: Sinocyclocheilus rhinocerous; assembly: GCF_001515625.1. Lineage (NCBI taxonomy): Eukaryota > Metazoa > Chordata > Actinopteri > Cypriniformes > Cyprinidae > Sinocyclocheilus > Sinocyclocheilus rhinocerous. The sequence goes on along the minus strand of NW_015625587.1, from coordinate 514,896 downwards.
TGGCTACAGATGAAGTTCTTACCTGGGAGAGATGGAAGTGTGAGCACTTGAACAAAAGTTGTCCCTTGTGAAACCAGGGGCAGCAGAACATGCATGGGCTGCGATCTGAAGGCAGTGTTCCTCAAGGACAGTCCTGTGGAAACGGAGCCTTTGTTGCATGTTTAAGACAGAATGGGAGAGATGAAGGCTTGTGACACGTAAAGGAGATATTTGTGAGTTAAGGGCAAATCAGACCTGTCCACTGGGAGAGCACAAATGAGGGTTAGGTGTTAGCGACTGTCCTGTAGTGCAAACAGGACATTAGCTAAGTGGCTATGCTAGAGCTACCTGACAGGATCTTAACTAGTCCAAAACACCAAGTTTGAACAGTTCGAGATAAAAGAGACAGGTGAAGTGCTAATGAAATGTAGGTCGGAAGAGCACAGATAGGAAGAAACTGCAGTACTTCTACTATTTTTGGCACCATTGGAGCCGACCTTCATCTATTAGTTTTATTTTTCTGTTTAAAAAAAACAGTCTGATACATTCTAACACAATCTGACATAATGACATCATTATCCTCATGGCGTAGCTGATTGGTTCTTTTCATATCAGCAGCCAATGAGCTTGCTGCTCAACATTCAAATACTCGGCTAGTGCTTGCTGTAGCAATTGCAGCACGTATCAGAAACCCTCCACCTTCCCCAGCTCCACCTGTATAGATCTGCTACGGGGTGATTTCATGTATGTTATATATGGGGGTTATTTCATATGCGTTATATGTGCAGCAGCAGTATTTCTTACATGCTCACAGCATATAGCATAAGGATGACCACTTTGTATGGACTGTGCCCTTGTTTTTCATATCAATCCAGCTTTACCTAGCATTATGTATTCATAAGTGATGCAGACAGTTGTGTTGTTGCAATCTGTTGTTATGACCTTAAGATGGACAATAGATTTAATCTTGCTAAAAAAGCTGGAGAACTTTCCTATTTAATGAATAGCACTGGAACATTTTAGAGTGCTAACAGTGTAGGCCTAGAGTACGCAATAAGTATGCACTTTAAGATTACTTTTGGCTGTTGTACTATTATGTATATATATATATATGTTTAATCATTAAGAATTTTGTAGAGAAAGATTCCTGTATTGTATATAAACAATATGGTTTTGCTATAAAGTTTATATCATTATGATGAAATTGATGTATTCCATATTTATTTTCACAAACTTTGAATATGTTAGATGATATCACTTTGATTTGTTATTAACAAAGAATCCTAATAAATTCATCTTAAAATAAGTATTATTGCTGACCCTAATTTTGTGTCCTTCTCAAGTACATCCAACTGTCACCCTGCAGTTGTCTTGTCTGTGTCACCGACAGGAACTGAACATTACCAGATTATGTTCAAAAATAAAGCAATAGCCCACAATTACACTTCATGTTAAAACATCCTTTGCATAATCTCTTGAATACATAGGTTTGTATAATTGCCCTGGATCAATGCCTATTCCTTGGTTGACAAAGCACCTTGGCATGAAGACTCAAAGGGTGTGTACATGGTTGAAAAGTAATTAGTTTGAACACATTGACATGTTGTTGAGATATGAACTCTTGTAGAGCAGGTGAATTAAGCAGGAAGCTTGCAGGCGCATGGGAAAGAAACAGTGTAGAGAAAAGCAATGCCAGAACAACAACAGTCTTGATGGTTTCCATCTTCCTGTCATGACAGATTATATAGGCCAACAGTGCACATAAGGCTAGTTTCCAAACTCCAAGACCTTATCCTTATCCTGATTATTTTATTCTCAAATTTTATTCATCTTTTTAATCTAAGACTATTGTACATCTATATTGAGACTAAAAGCATGTGCATTACTTCATTGCTCTGTTATTTAACATGTCATACATTGCATGTCTACTGTATGTGTATCATACCAATCCAGACATTCCTTAAGCAAATGCATAACCTTTATTGCCTCAAGGTTTCTCACCATGTCTGCTCATTTAAGTGTGTTTAGTAAGTGTGAGAAATGCAGCCACATGCAGCAACTGATGGTGAGATAACTGCAATTTCAATGAGCACAGTACCGAGGAAAAACATATACGTCAACATTACATCATTGTACTGGTATGAGAAGCCTTATAAAACTGCTTTTAATTATCAAATATTGAGCAACACAGGTAAAAGAACTTGAGGGATTTTGAGAGTAAGGAACATTTCATCATTTACTAGTCATTCCTCCTGGCCACTCTTTTCAAAATAATAAAGAATGGGACAGTCAAGCACCAATTGACGATAGTTATTGTGACTTGTACACTATATTCCAAAGTTGTTATTCACTGTAAATCTTGACCCAACTCACAAACGAGTCTAATTTTTTCAATAATTATCAAATATTGAACAACACAGGTAAAACGAATTTGATGGACTCTGGGATTTTGAAATTAAGTCTGCAACAAAAAATAAATAAATAAACTAACAAAATACAATAAAATAAATAGATAAAAACAAAAACAACAGGAACCCAATAATAATAATAATAATAATAATAATAATAAATCTCTTATTATTTACTCACCTTCATGATGTTTCTCCTGGCCACTCTTTTCAAAGTAATCTTGAAAGAGACAGTCAATCACCAAATTACAATATATATTATGACTTGTGCACTTTAATGTATTTCAAATTTCCTGAAGCCAAGGTTTATGTGACAAACAGACTGAAAGTTGTTATTCACTGCAAGTTGATCCAACTCGCAAACGATTCATTTGAGTCGAATCTTTTTAATGAATCATTTGAATTGTTCTCAAAACCAGCCTGAATGATTCATTCATGAACCGGACTGATTTAGTTCTCGAGTTACTGAATGGAAAAATTATCAGCGAATAACAAATTTAATTTCGGTCGGTTCCTCACATGATCAAAAGGCCTGAACGATCAAATGGCATCAAAAGTCTTTTCGCACAGCACAAACTATGAGCCACTTTTATTATCTTTTTATGACGCTTAACTGCAGCTAGGGTGAGTAAATGATTACAGAATTGTCTTTTTTGTGAAATATTACATTAAGAGCTTAATTTTACCTGAGATGCAATCCTTTTGAACACACAGTACTAAATTACTTTGACAAGTTCACGAGGTTTATGACCCAACAACAGTCATATTTGAAACAATGGCAGCGTCCATATCTCCCTTGAGCTCAATGTCTGCTATGCCGCCAACAGCCATCTTTGTCCCGCTCGAAAAACAGGATGCCTTTACACATTCCATCCCAATTGCCATCGCATTCAGAGTGAAGAGAATGTCAGGAAAGGCACATCAGAGGTAAATCAGAGGAAGCGATATGAAGTAGACAGCGGTCGATAATGGAAACTGGCACATTTTCCCCCCTCGGTCACAGCTGTAGGCACGAACAGTAGGGGAAAATGTAACTGTTGCGTTCTTAATTGGCTGTTTTAATTCTTTGCATCTCAGAGAAGCTTCTGGTTATGGCCTGTTTAATCTGTGGTTAACATGAGATGTCCGTGTGTTCTGTTTCTGTATCCAAAAACCTGATAAAGAGTGAACTGACATCAAATGGGAGATAGCTAATCAGGAGAGATGTTTACGTAGTAGAGTGATATCAGCAATTGCTTACAGGCTATATGTGATTATAATTACCCTTAAGAGGGATCAATGGCTAGTTACATACCCAGACTGCTGTATGTGTGGCAGACTGTTAAATAAGCAGCATGTAGCTGTTTAATTAATGGGAATGTACAGAGAGTAGAGGAAAATAACATTAATAGGCTACAGTTTATCTTTGATGCTTTGCTTTGAACATACAGAGTTAGGTATATTGCAAATTTAAAAAGAAAACAATTTTTCTGTTCGTTAAGTGTTTATTCAAAGATTTGTTTTTATTTTTTCCCATCAAACTATGATGCTTATGAAGGAGCTTTTTATTTCGAAGTTTACAATTTCTTATGTTAGAGAAGGAATTATTAACAATTTAACAAATTACCGTAAGTATAGTCATTTGTAGTTTGTCTCTTTTTGGTATTCTTTATTTTTGTTCAGTTCTCCACTTGTTTCCTGGCATAAAGCATCTTTGGGTTTGTGAAACAATACATTTTATTAAATATTAATATTGCTCTTAAATAGATGGTGTAAAATGTGTGTCTGGAGAATTATAGTCTAAAATTTTATCTCTCTTTATCTGTCACTCTTTCAGTCCTCTCCTGTGAGTCCCTGTATCTGTTGAACAGTCAGTCTATGTATTATAATACTAATACATACATACTGTCAATGCACATACTGTTCAAAAGCAGCCTCTTATGCTTACCAAAGCTCCATATTATTATTATTAATGTTGAAAATAATTAATGTTTTTGTGGATACTGTGATGGATAAGTAAATTGTCACGAGCATTCAGATTGTAGCAGATTGTCCCTACAGTACATTGTGTAAGCTGTGTCTAAGAGATACACTTAATCAGATCTTCCTTTGACAGCAGGAGCCAATTTATCATTCCAAAGCATTTGGGACATTTGCCAAAGACAGTGTTTATGTACTGAGGCTCTGGCCTCAATCAACCCCTTTCACTTTTCTTGCTCACTTGTAAGTGTGTCTACAAAAGGAAGTAGCTGTTTCCTTCACGACCCAAACAAGCAAACAAACAAACCTTTCTTCCTATCCACAGACTTCCCTTGCCGATAACTACCTTTCCATCCATATGTGCTGTCTGGGTGAAATATCTGTCCTTTTTTTTTTTTTTTTTTTTTAGCCCTGTGCTTGAGGGTTTTAAGTAAATTAAATATTTAATTGAGTATCAATAAATCACTATTGCAGCACTATACAAACATATCAGCAGGCTAATTTATGAGTAGCTGTCTTGAAGGAATAAAATGAAGATTTTGTCATCATTACTTACCCTCATGTTGTTTCAAACCCATATGACACTTTCTTCTGTGGAACACAAAAAGAGACATTTTAAAGAATGTTCATGCTGCTCTCTACCATACAGTTGAAGCTTATAGTGACCAGAGGTTGTCAAGCTCTAAAAAGGACTCCTGGTCACTGTGTGCTGTCATTTATTCTTTTCTTTTCATGGCTTATTTTTTGTGATGTTTTACATTTCATTTAGTCAGTTTTATCAATAAATATTTGTAATTAATATTTGTCCATTTAAAAATGGATTTCCTAGATTTGTTTTAAATAGATTGTAATGTGCTTCACTTAAAAATATTACATATTTGATTACATATTAGCTCATATTAGCTATTAGATTTTTGTAACCATTTCCGTCACCTTACTCATGTGCGTAAAAAAAAAAATCGTGAATCGAATCGTGAAATAAAAATCGTGAATCGAATCGTGAGTTGAGTGAATTGTTACATCCCTAGTTAAGAGTCAACCACGCCTACCTAAAACGTTCTAACACGCCCCCACATGTCTACGTCACGATGTGGGAAGATTTGCATAATGCCAC
>NW_015625587.1:492163-509385 GCF_001515625.1 Sinocyclocheilus rhinocerous | reverse complement strand
TGCTGGTCGCTGAGGAAATACAACAACTTCGCGCTGTGGATCGCCGGATCGGCTTTCACCGTGGACGAAGCGGAGTCCAGCCCGGGGTCGTCACATGTGGTTGCCGCAAGCCCTCCGGACGCTCCTTTGTCGAATCCACCGGCCGTTCCACACTCTAGCCGCCCGCCACCGCTCATTCTAGCCCGCAGGCCTCCACTCACTCAAGGCCGCCGTGTGTGACGCTGTGTTTCGTTGTGAAAGCGAAACTACTTTGTTTGACTTTTCAAAAGAGGACACGACTAGAAATCAGTGGTTAAGTTGTATTTACAACACTGTTCCAGAACAGTTCAACCCAAATATTCATTTGTGTGCAGCACAAATGTGCTATTAATTTTATACAACAGTTCATAGTAACACAGTGTTTCGTTCCTTGAATTAATCAGTTTTTGAACGAATCAAGTGAGCCAGTTATTCAACGGCCTATTCAGATGGACACTTTCCCTGCATCCCAATGTGCATACTATCCAGCCTGTCTGCCCTAAATAGTATTGAAAATTACTAATATCACATAGAATTTAGGATGGATAGTATGCACACTGGGACGCAGGCTTGTTATGTTTCTAATTGAATCAGCCGTTTTGAACGAGTCGTTTGATTTGAAAGATTCAATAAATCATTTATCAAAACAGGGGCTTGCTACCACCTACTGGTGGTTTTATTGCCATAATTATTTATCCATGACAGGCCTAAACCAGCCAAGGTTTCAGCACAAAAGCACATTTAGCAAAATATTGAATATTAACCAAAATTCGTCCAGGCCCAAGAAAAAAAAGAAAAAAAGCTTATAAATAATAGTTCATTTAATAAGACAAATTTTTCATTAAATAAAAAACTTTTTAAAAATTAGACAAATTTTGTAATCATTATGTAAAATGAGCTACAGGACCCATATATATATGTATACAATACATACATACATATATAATAATACACTTTAAGGAGCCGAAAAGAACGCATGTCACACCTCTGTTCATCAATTTGCACTGGCTACCAGTAGCTGCTCGCATTAAATTCAAGGCATTAATGTTTGCCTACAAAACCACCACTGGCTCTGCACCCCTTTACCTAAATTCATTACTTCAGAGTTATGTGCCCTCTAGAAGCTTGCGTTCTGCAAGTGAACGGCGTATTATTGTGTCATCTCAAAGAGGCACAAAATCACTTTCACAGACTTTTAAATTAAATGTTCCCTTCTGGTGGAATGACCTGCCCAACTCAATCCGAGGAGCTGAGTCCTTAACCATCTTCAAGAAACGACTAAAAACACATCTGTTCCACCTTTATTTGACCCTCTAACTCTAACACTTTCTTTTCTATTTTAATTCTACTTTATCTACATTTATCTTCTTTTTTTATTAAAAATTTTTTTTTTTTATATTTTTCTATTCCATCTACTTGTTTTTCTTTGTGTGTGTTTGTGTGTGTGTGTGTATATGTGTGTGTGTGTATATGTGTGTGTGTGTTTATGTGTGTGTATAATATATATATATTATATTATATATATACACCTTGCTACGTGTACTGCGTTAGGCTAACCGAGACTTGTCATTTGCACTTATATATTGTTGCTCTTTTGTTAGTTTTGACTGCTTTTATTGTCCTCATTTGTAAGTCGCTTTGGATAAAAGCGTCTGCTAAATGACTAAATGTAAATGTAAATGTAAAAAAATAAAATAAAATAAAAATAAAAATAAATATATATATATATATATGACTAAACAGTTTGCTGTATGCTGTGCATTTTAAAGATTCATGAAATAGGCCTTAATAAAAAAATACCTTCATGTGAATTTGCTTTTAATGTTCCACCTTAGTTCAGTAATTTTTATGGCACACACAATCAACTAAGCAATCGTTTGAAATATTGTACCAGTGCTAATGTTGATTTATTTAGTTATTTTTAAACACACAGAATCAGCCCCTAGGGAAATTAGACACGGTTCAGTTGTCCCATTATATATTAGGCTCTGACAGTTCAGATCAGTAATGTCTTTAATAAATTACTCAGATTATAAACCAGCGCCCCCTAGCGTTTAATATCAATAATTATGCTTTGGTGCTTTAGCTTTGGTGCCCAAGACACATTTGTTTAGCTTCTATTGCTTGTGTTTAACATCTCATTTTCTCTTATTGGCAGAAATAATTTAAATAACGTTCAATTCAATCAGTTATTTATTGCAGTGACAGAAGTGTTGAAGAACAGAACATATTACAGATCTCTAAATAAAAAATGTAAGAATGTAAAGAATTCCCCTCCCCATGTATTAAAATGCCATCTGTGTGGTGTTTTGTGGTCTTTCCAGCACAGACTCAGGGTGCAAGGGGGATACAGCATCTGGAATAGATTTGAGATATTTCATGGTGAAGAATTTTTGGGTCAATGATGTTTTAAGCCTGAAATTGACCTAGAGATCACATTATTCACAGACCTTAGAAATGGACGTCTGTGTGTGATAGTTTTAAATATGAAACCAAACCAGTAGGTGGCAGCAAATGAGTGAGTCATTTAGTCCTTTATTCAACAGATTCATTCAAACAACTGATTCATTCAGACTGCTGTCTTTATGAATGGGGGGGGGAATCATTGACTCACTTGATTCGTTCAAAAACATTGATTCATAACAGTTCTGCTGTGGCATTGTTTGGAACTATTTTCGTTGACTTGAGCAAAACAGGAAAAATTGGCAGTATTGTGTCTAAAAATTAACACATTACATTCTAAGTAAAAAAGGTACAAAGCTGTCCCTAGGGCAGTACCTTTTCAAAAGGTGCATTTTTGTGTCTTTTAGGTCCTAATATGTATATTTTAGGTACTACTACAGTATGTAGTGTTGTAGTCAAGACCACCTAAACCGAGACCAAGACCAGAGTGTGCTGAGACCAAGACGAAGGCAGAGCGAGACCAAGTCAAGACCGAGACCAAACCAGCAATCCTAAAATTCATCTGAAAGATCCACATTTACTGCCTAAAAATATCTGATATTTAATCAATAAATACAATTAGAATAATAAGACACTATATAGAGCTGTTATTAATCAAATGAAATCACTAACAATAGAATTAATCTTTGCACTGCAGAGGCGGCACAGAAGCTGCATCTGAATTGGTACAATTACAACTGCAGAAATATTATTGAGATCAATGTTTTTAAAATAATATTTTGAATATAGAAATATGATGGAAAAATAAAATTAATGTGATTGTGAATATCAGACTAAAACCGCCAGTAGGCTAGGTGGTGGCGAATCTCTTGAGTGAGTTCATTCAATGAAAATGATTCATTCAAAGCAGCTGATTTATTTAGTAATGAAACACTGCTGTGTGTTGCTCGGAAACACACAACAGTTCTGCTATGGATTTGTTTGGAACTACTTTCCTTGCAGAAAAAAAGAGATAATAATAGTAATTGCAATTGTGTCTAAGATGTAATTCACTTAATATTAACTTCTTTCTTTGTTGAACATTTAGATCACGGTTTGCAATCATGCTCATATTCGTGAAAACAGCTCTCTTGCTCTTGTGATATTGCTTATGTTATGATATAAAAACAAGATCTCATAGAAGTACATTTCTGCAAATAAAATCCAGAGTCCTTTTAGTCTGAGACCAAGACGGGACAGAGTACAAATGAGGTCAAGACTGAGACAAGACCAAGACCTTCAAAAAATGGTCTTAAGACCGGTCTCGAGTACTTTGAACATTTAAGGTACCAATATGGACTCTTTAGAAAGGTGTACTTTTGTAAAGCTTTATACCTTTAATGAACTGTTGTATAAAATCAATATCACATTTGCAATCATGAAGATATTCAGGGGGAAAAAACAGCACTCTTGTTCGTGTGACATTGCTAAACTATGCCGTGTATGACAAAAACCCATTAGGGGCATTTTTGCCCTCATATCTTTGTATCTCATATCAGTTTTAGAGAACTATAGGTGCATTCATAAGCTACATTACGTCAAGTAATCGTCCTGCATCAGGGATATATGTTATGTTGCTGCTCTTACTCTACAGTAACCATACATGCTGTGTGGTAGACAGAGTTGTCCACTAAACACACATTCCAGAACATTATGCTTGCTCACTATGCTCTTACTGCCTTATTACTGAACTATTAATAGAACAGGATCCTCAGCAAGTATCCATATGTAGTCCATGACACTGTTCGGCAATCAGATACATCATAAGTTTAAAGGGTTGCAAACAATATATTTCTAAATTTCACATCTGCGATCAACAAAAACACTTAATTGGTCAATTTATCAATATTTTATTTATTTAGCATTTTCTTTAACTACCAGTTAAAATTTTTACAACACATTATGTGCAGCCCCCTTGGTAAAGTAAAGTATGAAAGATGCTACTCATCCTTTAAATGATCAGTTTTGTCTTATCGTCTTCGTTATTTAATGAGAGAAACATCTATTAGAATTCATTTATACCTGCAGTAATTGGATATCTGAATCAAAACACTAATATGGAACGATTGGATACGTCTTTTTGAAATTTGTGTGGTTTTAAATGTTATGTCTGATATCAATGGTGTGGTCAAAGACAATTTTCAACCATTGGGATTGACAATAAAGTTGTATTGTATTGTAAAGAAAATGGAGTGATCATGCGCATGGAGCATGACAACATTTGTTTAACATTATGTACATGCTAATAAATGCTACATTATCAAAGAGCTTTTTGTCTCCACGGATCCCTGTTTTCATAGATCCGAGCAAAGTGCACACAACTTTATCAGAGCAGTACCAATACCCTGAATGACTTTACAGTACCATTATAAGAGATTATCAAATAGAAATGCAGGTTCTAAAGACTGTAGCACGAAAGACATCAGCTAGTGGAAAAACATGTGATGGTTGATTATTACTGGACAAAATCATGTTAGCATCAAACCCACTATTCTGACCGTTAAACAAGTTGAAGATCATCATTTCGGAAGTTGCACGGAACATTTTTGATGGGTTCAGTTTTACAGCTGCTTTTGGCTGAGGAGGTTTCACCAGAAGCCAGCCCTCTGCCCTTCCTGTTTTGGTGGTTCATTTGGTGGAATTTTCTCCTTGGATAGTTGAGTTAAGTTTGTATTCCATGTGTCAGCTGGTTGTCTTTGACTTTCTGAAATATATCTTTAGCCTTCACAGGTGGAGAAACAGCATATTTGAAACAGAATATTTAGTGTTTTTAAACAAGGTTCTACAATAGAATATCTGCCATGGTTTACATTTCACCTTTTTCAACAATATGCATGACACCTTATTTTGCCAATCATTATCGTTTAAAACGATTGCTATTGCCTCAGTCATAGGAGGCATTGTCAGCTGTTAGAGGATGAACTTTGATATGTTATGTTGAGTAACTGTAAATTATAAAATTATCATGCATGACTTTGCAAAAAAGGTTACACCTTCATGTGTCTTGGTTACCAAATGAAGTTATGCAAAATTTGTCCATTTTATGTAAAACTTTCCTCACCTGACGTGGCTCTAGATAAGCAATTGTGGGAGTTTGACATTCCAATGAACTGAATCAGAAGTATTAAAAATGCTTATAATACAGATGTATTTAAAGGGGGAAAAAATCAAAATGGTCTTCCAGAATTATTGCAAAATTAAACCTCTTATTTGTAAGAAATGTATCAGGAACGCTCCCTTAAACATAAGTGATATGGCACAGGGGTTTCCCCACATCTATTTTGACATTCTATATTATAACATATTCTAACATATCACAATTGTTCACTTATTGTACTGTAGTCTATATCTATAAATAGTAACATTGTCATAAACACATCACCCTTCTTACTTTCTTTCTCTACTTTTCTAATTCACATTTGCACAAATCAATGAAGTATTCAAAAGCAGAAAAGAAAAAGGGAAAATATAAATAAAATGCAAAAACACCTCCATTGGCACTTTTCTAGAGTTCCACTTGGTGGCAGTATTCTGTTACTATCAATTCCCAACAGGAATTACTTTAAATGACAATACTTACATGACAAATCTGTAATTTTTTTTTTTTACTCCATTTTGGTGTAGTTAAATGTGAGCTCCATGCTGTCAGCAGATATTCAATCCTATTTGGTTGCGACTTTTAAAATCTGAAAATCACAGACATTACAGTGCCAATATTAAATCTTTGGATTTTAAGTTATTTTCAACTACATTGTTGTTATTGTTATACAACTACAATGGCACTTAACAAACTACAGTTGTCATTTAAACGATTTACAAAAGTAAACGCAAGCACCCAAAAATGGCATTTCTGTACATACAGTAGCCTACATGTAAGTTAAATTCTTATAGGCCTACATGAGTACATTGCATGAACTACTAATGAAGTCATGGGGCTTCAGCCTCACTTTGATCCATCTGACCACGTTACCTACCAAGGTTATCTCACTATACAATATTCACTGACCATGATATGCATTACAGGTTGGAAAGTTCACAAGTCCTGTCACTGTTGCGACATTGCAGAATTTAGCCAGGAGCATGATTATAATGACCTATTTTAGTCACATGCAGATGGAAATCATTATTTTCATTAACTAAACCCTGATATTTTCAGGCCTAAAAACGGCTGATTTGTTAATTTTTAAATACAGTATATATTTTTGCGCTTTTAGGCACACTAGCCTATACTGTTAACCTTACATCGTTTTTTTCCACTGTGATAGAAAACTCTATAAAGGTTTAGTTTTATATATTTACTTCATGGTTTGTTATATGTTATTTGTAAGACAAAATGATACGTCACATCCACAGGCAAAATGGATAATTCACTTGGTTCTGTAAAAACTATTTTGTGTGTATTGCTAAATGTGAGTATGCAATATCCAATTTCAATTTCTTGTTGTTGCTAAGCTTTATATTTTTTAATATATCGAGTTGTATATGTGACCCTGGACCACAAAACCAGTCTTAAGTCGCTTGGGTATATTTTTAGCAATAGCCAAAAAAACATTGTATGGGTCAAAATTATCGATTTTTCTTTTATGCCAAAAATCATTAGGATATTAAGTAAAGATCATGCTCCATTTAGATATTTTGTAAATGTCCTACCGTAAATATATCAAAACTTAATTTTTGATTAGTAATATGCATTGCTAAGAACTTCATTTGGACAACTTTAAAGGCGATTTTCTCAGTATTTAGATTTTTTTTTTTGCACCCTCAGATTCCTGATTTTCAAATATTGTCCAATCCTAACAAACCATACATCAATGGAAAACTTATTTATTCATGATGAAGTATACATCTCAGTTTCATAAAATTGACCCTTATGACTGGTTTTGTGGTCCAGGGTCACATATAAAATGAACAATTCACAACAATTCAAATAATACAATAACAGACTAAATTTTCACATGCATACAAAATAAAAACTATAAAGGTAGAATGAGTAGCAGTGGTTCGTTTCCCCTCTAGCGCCTCACGGTTAATGTAGTCAATGATGTTGAGGCAGACAATGGAAGCGGGCAGAGGTCCTTTAAACTGAAAACTTCAATGACCATACTTCATGTCCTACGATTTCCGGTATCTTTGGGAAAAGTTTCAATGGGGGTTGGAAAAAGAGATTAAGGAAAAAGTATCCGTGTTGTCGTGTACATGAAGTGAAACTAGACGGAGGAAGAGGAGGGCCAGTGCCTTAGACGTAATAGGGGAAGGTAAGAGATGTTACTTAATAACCATATGATGCACGCGCAGGTAAACCGCATTGGAAAGAAAGTTGTTGCAATGCAAATTTCAGCTTTTTTTTTAAGTGTTATGCAGAAAGGTGCTCGTGCACATACAATTTATTTTCGTCACATGCTTTCTCTCGACAAGCACAGCCAAACGTGTATATTTTATTATTATGAGAAAAATAAACACTGCATCAAAAGCCTACTTGTGATCAAGCGGCGCTGCGCTCATCGTGATGCTCCGCATCATCTTTTGCACGCTTGCGTTCCGTTTTTCCCCAGTTGCATGCATTCAGTCAATAACCACTATGAACAGCGCATTTCTCCTTTAGTCTGACAAGTACTGAGAAGATAAGTGAACCTAGAACAAATGTGCGAATGTTTGCTGTTAGGATGATCAGCTGACTTATCAACGACGCACGAGATCTGCGCTTCTACAAATTTGTTTACTGGATTTTCCCAACGGAAAAATATATGAAGACCGAAGCCCCTCATTTTAATTTGTCAGAAAATGCCCCATGCTTTCCGAATGTATCGCCGCTTATTTTCATCAGGTACATTTGAAATCCGAGCGTTGAGGAGCACGCGAGTTCACTCGCAATGAGCATTTCGCATCGCGTTTTTTATCCCTCCCCTCCATTGTTACTCAAAATCTAACGGAACCTTTACGAGAGCCGGTGTCTGATCATGCAAAGACTGATCTCGTCAGCTTGTGTAACATAGAGGAAGATTTCATCCTGAGAGAATCTAATTTGCTCTTTGTGCACGAGTCGTTTTGAGGACTTGATCAGCTCGGAGCTCCATCATTCATCACTCATTCATTGCTCCAGTGAAGCTCTGATTTCTCTGGTGTGCCCGAGTGAAAGATTGAGATGGATTGGCGGTTGCAAGGTAGGGTGAAGGACAGTTGTTTAGCTATTTAATTTTAAGAAATATCCTCATTACTCTCTGTGGTTAATGCAGACCATTTTATTTTACTCGCTTTGGTATTCTATCTGAAGGAGGACTCAAACGCTGACAAGAACGTGCTTTAGTGAAAATATCAGTTTTCCATTTTTATAGACACAAAAACCTTAAGTAAACCAGGGAAATGTTGTGTTTTAATAACTTTGATTACGATTAAATCAACTAACATCATATGATAATTAACAGATATTTAGATATTAAAAATTGAAAATTTTCTCCATGATATGGGTCTCCTGGTTTGAGATCACTATATTTTGTCTTTAGTATAGTTAGTTATTTGGCTATGCTTAGCCTATACAATTATCATGTCAAGTCATCCGTTTAAACTCTTTGGTATAAAAACTAAAAGGTGCTTTCCATAGTAATTCTAAATGGTTACTTTAGAGATATGTGTTGAAGACATGAGGTGGTTTTAGTTGGTGTTGATTGGACTTTTGATTGGTGGCTCATGAGAACGTGTATTGTCTATGCATGCAAAATGAGTTATTGATTTATTTATTTTTTACTTCTGTTAGGACAGCCTGTTTCACACCTCATGGACAAGTAGTGCTTGAGCATAGCAGCGGCGCCACTATAACAGCAGGTTCGTTTTTTACTCTCACACTGATGGTGAATCTGCAGCATAATGAAACTGTGGTTTTATACAGAGAATAAAGTGATTTCGGGGTTACTGCATTTAATGTTTCTTTTAATAATGACCATACAATATAAAATGGTTATCTGGGGTAGGCCATTGATATTTATGACCAACTTGATCTTTGTGAAATCTAATTCATGTGAGGAGGTGGATCTCATTTACATCCAAATCTGCGTAGAATGGAATCCAAAGCTCAAAATGTAGCTTTTAACTGCTTATATCTTCTGGCCTCAGTCACACGTAATGAATAAGTGAGTAATTGGGTTAATAGTTTATTTCAGTTGTTTATATTGATTTCATATTAGGCTGTTTTGTAAAAGGTGTCGATAAATAGTATTATAGTGAATTGTACTGTATGTTCTGCTTATTTAAGCATACTATACCTGGCAAAAATCTCTTTTCAGCCAGGTGATGTAGTTATGACATCTACCAGCAAGAGCTAAACCATAGTAACACGCCAAATTTTGGTTAATATGGGCCTGATCACGGCTAACTATTTTAAAATGCAACTATTTTATGAGGTGGTGATTTTGTATGAATTTGTAAGTGATTCATACAGAAATGTACAATTTTTAGAAAAGAAAAAAAAATGTAAGCGTGAAAGTCCACCCCTACACCTAACAGTCAGTGTGCCATATGAAGATCGTGTGAAAACATACAAATCAGATCATACTAATTTATAAGAATTAGCCACAAATTCACTGAATTAGCCACCAAATGCAGTTAGTTAGTTATCAGGATTCAGTCACAAGATCCTACTACAGTGGCAGGAAATGGAGAGTGCTTTTTCTCCAACTCTATAAAACAGAATTTGATTAGGAAACAAGGATTGATTTGACATCCTTTCCGTGGGGCATGACTCGGACAAGGTTTGTGTGTGCCATTAGTTTCTCAGGCATTGTAGAAGACGGAGTGAGAGGAAGTCTGAAGTTTGGTTTGGACCAGTGTTTTGGGCTCCATGGAAAGTGGGCCACAGGTCTCTGGGGTGAGCGAAGCTTTTCTGGGGCAGGCGTGGCAGTGACGTACAGGCGGTTCGGAATGGGAAAGTACAGCACCGTCCAGTCATTCTGAAGGGAGCCAGGGGTGTGATATGCGGTCTGGAGGTAGGAAATACAGGTCTCGCTTCATAGTTCCTTCAATGGAGATCTTCCGTTCTGGTTGAGGTCTCAGCTGGAGAGGTAGGCCAACTTTTAGAGTGATTTTTGAAATTACAGTAAGATTGCGTTTGGCTTGCATTGGTAGGTTGGAAGTTCACCGTAGATACTGCCTTCCCCCGCACTTCGCAAAAGTTTGTGAAATCGAAACTCTCTGCTGACCTCCAGTGCATGTAACAATTTTTCTCTCAGCCATCGGCAGCTGTCTCTGCCCAAACGTAAGCACATGAGCGAGCCTCGAAGCGCAGAGGTGGGACGCTATTTAAAGATCACACAAGCATATCAGCTGCTCCCATTTCCGTGCTACGTAATTGAATCAGTGCATCCAGTTGAAAAACTCGTCCTTAGATCTGAAAGTTCTGTTTATAGAAGAGGACTCTACTTTCTGTCATCCTTTCTTCTTCTTTTTTTCCGTGTGTTTGGAGAATCAACCGTGTGGTACTCCAGGCAGCTTGATGTAGGACACTAAACCCACTTTTATGTGTGTTAAGCTATTCTTAGGCAGTCAAGTTGTAGGCCTAGTTTTATACATGAGAGAGTGGTGCCGTAGTGTCACTCTTTTTAACAGTGAGCTTTGGGGATGTGTTTGAGCATGCCATCTGCTCTGATACAATATCTATCATTGTTTCAGTCATTAAGTGACATCAGAGCTTTTTGGATTGGTCCAACAACTGACTATTCGATCTTTGATGTTTAAAGGGGTCATATGATGCTTTTTTAAAGATCATTATTTTGTGTATTTGGTGTAACAGAATATGTTGACATGCTTTAATGTTCAAAAAACACATTATTTTTCAAATACTGTACATTATTGTAAGTCCTCTATGCCCCTCCCCTCTCAAACGCTTCGTTTTCTACAAAGCCCCCTCCTTTGACAAGCGCAGTCCGCTCTGATTGGCCAGCTGACCCAGTGCACTGTGATTGGCCGAACACCACAAGCACCTGTCGGTCTCTCTCTCTCTCTCGCTCGCGCGCGCACGCACACACACACCGCTCTCTCTCTCGCGCGCGCGCGCGCACGCACACACACACCGCTCTCTCTCTCTCTCTCTCTCTCTCTCGCTCTCACTCGCGCACTCACACACACACACACACACCGCTCTATCTCGCGCTCTCTCTCTCTCTCGCTCGCGCACGCGGAGAAAGGAAAACTTGAAATCGCATCATATGACCCCTTTAATTTATCTACATTTTTGATTATATATTTATTTATGTAGGTGTATTTTTGGATATTTTTAGTGGCAAAATTCTTCATAAAAGCCAACTTTAAAGCACCGCTCCTGCAGCCATCCACATTCAGACGAAAGTCTTTGGTCGTTGCATTTTGTATCACATCTCATGCTATTTTGGAGCATCCCACCATGAGTGTTGTTTTTTTAAGAATTTTTCATTTTTTGTTTTATTTTTAAAGTGTCTTGTCTTCTCCATTGTTACAATGTTATAGAATAATATAATTTCTGATTAATAGGGGTTGAACGGATCGTATTTGATCCGTGATCCGTATGAACCAGGCCCCTTGGTTCAATACGCATGTGATCCATGGATTAATTGCAAAATGTAACCATAATAGAGTGAAATTTTATCATTTGTACGTGTTTACACACTCAAGTGATTTTAAACCATTCCAGCGAAAGAGAACTTGATTCGTTACTCACACACTGTTTTCTATGCGCACAGCTGTGCACACATGAAGCGTGTACACCTGGAGAAGCGTGTTTCAGACAGCGCGCGAACACCGAACTGAATCCTCTTTCGCATCTCCTTGAGAAATGCTGAGAAAGAAATCGGATGTGTATCATTATATGTGACCCTGGACCACAAAACCTTAAGTATAAATTTTTCAAAATTGAGATTTATATATCATAATTAATCTGAATATCTGAATAAATAAGCTTTCCATTGATGTATGGTTTGTTAGGATAGGACAATATTTGGCCGAGATACAACTATTTGAAAATCTGAAATCTGACTGACTTAAGACTGATTTTGTGGTCCAGGGTCACATATTGGATTCGTGCATCAGGTCTTAAAGGGACAGCAGCCTATAAATACCTGCTGCTGTCATTAATGCTCATCAAACAACAGCTTTGACAAAGATTAATCTATATTTAATTTATGCAGTGAACACTATGCATTAGGGCTGGGCGATATATCGAATATTAGCGATAATATCGCAATTTTGATGACGATGTAAAATTTGAAAATATCGTGAATATCGAATATTTAAAATTCAAGCATACTATCCCAAAAGAATGCGCCGAACGTCCAAAAAAGGAGACAACATGTTATTGCGGACTGCTCTACACGCCTCTACTACGCGAGCTTTCATGAGTGCGGTTGCCAGATATCAATAGTTCAAATCCCTGTATCAGAGCTTCGCTGTTACAAGCAAACATTTTCTGCCCAGTGTTTTGCTTATTTTAAGCAATCTGGCAACCATGCACACACGCTCGCTCCTCATTGCGGAAGCACCGCCGCCGATGATCTGAAAACACCAACAAACAAGCTGGAGTTTAGCGATCTAAAATGAATTTTTTTTTGTCTTGTTTAGTTTTTTCCATTTTAATTTTTCTGGACTCCTTTTTAATGGTTAAATAAAATGTTATTAATCAAAAAACATGTCTATTTAATTAAATCATGAAACTTAAACAATTTAACATCAATTTATCAAAAGTTTAACAAAAATTACATGTTTAGGGCCCTATGAAATTTTTTATTTTTTCCAACCTTATGTTTTATTGTTACCAAATTCTGTGTTTTAACATGACTAATTATTTGAAACATTCCTTAAAAATAAGGTTTTAATAATTTTAGTAGTAGTAGTAGCCTATTACGTACATTCTACTGAACAACAATAATAATGCAATGTCTTCAAGTTAAACCGAACTATTATTTTGACGGGTTACCGTGAATACCTTTACATTTCTGTGTTTATATGATATGAGGATAGTTTTACTCGAATGAAACGGTCAAGTGCTCATGAAGTGACTCTCAGAGTAGTTCTGGAGATGTTGTTCATGTATTTATGTCCTCGTTAGAGAGACGGCAGACGTTAATATCACCGGAAGCGTCACGCACGCTTCAGTACGAATAGTAAAAAAACCGCGTGTCTACGCCATTCATTAACACATAAACACGCAGAATTCTTATTTAAATAGTCGTTTTGCGGCTTAATATTTACAAATACTAGTGGGAGTGGTGTTCACTTGTGTGTGCGCACATCGGGGCAGAACTCCGCTGTGCGTGATGCAGAAAGCGCGACCATGTAACGTAGAGACAGAAATGACATACTGTCGTATAAATAACATAAGGCTATTTAGTTTGTTTAATAAAAGACCAAGGTATAGACCTGTTCTATAGGAAAGGTAACTTTAAATGACTTCTGTTGTAATCTGGCGCTATAGAGAAAATTATTTATGTATAAATAAATGATACTAAAAACCCTCTCAGATGGAAAGCTAGTTGCTGGAACACATAGGTATTTCTTATATATCTATCTATCATAAAACCCCAAAAATCATGCATGATCCTACGCAGACGCTACATTTCCTTGTCTTGTGACCTGACCCAAGTTTGAAAGCTCAGGTCTACTTGACTAGGCAAACCACTGACTAGTCGATTTTGTATTTTTGTACTGCCCTACTTTGGACCAAATGAAGAGCTTTTTTGCATGCTTTTGTTTCTGGCTCAAGAGTATTTTTGTTCAGAGTGTGGACTGGCCTTGGCGTTCACATATAGGGGTTTTGAAGGAGAGCGAGACGTCAGAGACACACAGTAGATGCAATAATAGAGTGCACATCTGTTATATTTCTCCTCTAGAATTTTCCTGCTTGGTGACTGAATTTGATGTTAAGAAATGCTTACCGTTAGTGACGTGCGATATGAAGTACCATGCAAGGTCAAATGACATTTGTCTTAGGAGATCGTTTTAATAATGTTTCCATCTGAATCTGGTTTTATTATTTTATTTTGCTTTTATATCATTTATGGGTCAGCACCTGAACAGTTTGGTACTACACTGATTTTGCCATGTGTAATTTACAGTATGAAGAAATTTAGTTCCCCGAGCGCACATCCTAAATGGTGCACGATGGAGGCTGAGGAATTAAGCACCCAAAGAAGAAATAGGCCAGTTGCATCCTTTTTTTTTTTTTTACATTTCATGTCCTGAGGGAGGCTGTGAGGATGGGTGGGTAGGCGTGTGTGTGTGTCGGGGATTAGCATGTGTTAGGTATCACCGAGTGTCAGGTTCTTGAGGTGACACTCTCTTTGCATTGGGGAATATGACAACATGCTCACTTTCTATTCCTGCGTTTTTATAGTGCCTTTGATACACACATTCAGGTCATATTCATCTCATAAAGACTACACACATGAATGCTGCATGCATGCATATTCTCACCTTTTATGGAAGTACCCTGCACATTGTTCCAGTTTACAGTGTGACTCACTGCGTTGATTTTTCTGGTCCAGGGGTGTGAGAACGGATTTATCTGAGACGCACACATCTGCTACCCATTTAGGCACTGAAGTGTCTCCAATTCATTCTCTCGGCTCTTTTGCCCATCCAGCACATATTCTTAAACTGTTCCCCTTCAGCATGAAGCCACAGCAGCATAATTTCTTCAAATCAAATGCGAATAGTATGTGAAATACTATTGTAAATGGAAGACTTTTGTGCAGTTTTACTCAAATGAAACTGTCAAATGAGCATGAAGTGACTCTCAGAGGGAGTCAGAGCAGTTCTGGAGATGTTGTTCATGTATTTATGTCCTAGACGACAGAAGCTGAAATCACCCCGAGCGTCGCACACTTTGTATGTGTAGAAACACGTCGATTTTTACAAAGCTCATCGGTCTGAAAAGCGAGGTGTGCTGTGATTGGCCAGCTATCCAGTGATTGGCCGAATACCTCAAGCGTGTGACGGAAATGTTACGCCCCTCACCATACTGTTGATGCCATGTCCGGCTGTTTTATTTATTTTCTTTTTCTGCTGATGGCCCGCGCTCGACTTGAAGCAGCGCTGCTTAGACCGATGGGTGTGTGTCATCAAAGTACTGCGAGAGCTATAAGAGAGCGCGGACGTCTCCTTATGCTTTCTCTCGCCTTACTTTGATGTCATACACCGATCTGATCTTCAAGTCGAACACCCCTCTTTACTCTCGCGTGTCACGTGACCGTGTAATTGACCGTGACCTCTACGATTGAAAAATCGCGTTATTTCATATCGCGATATTATCGCAAATGCAATTAATCGTTCAGCCCTATTGCACAGTATTAGTATTCCAGCTGCCTGGTCACTGCATCGTCGCAGCGGTATACCATGTTGTTCTCAGTGAGATCTGTATAAGGGCCAGCGTGGGCTCCCTGCAGACAAGCTTTTTATAGTGTGTCCACGTCTGTAACAATAATAGTGATACACCTTTCTCTTGAGACAGTCTATATTTGTTATATTTGTGTTGTTTTTCCCATCATAAAAGAACAGTGTGATAAGAGAACGCTAGATTTATGATCAGACTACCAGCAGGGGTGATGTAAGAGCTTGTTTTGCCTTATAAAACTAACCACAATTGTACATATAAAACTTCCACTTCTTTATAAAACCTAAATTACCAGAAGAAAAGCATCTCTTTTGCATGTCCTTTTTAATTTGCACTTGCTTTCTTTACTTTTGTAGTTTGAGACTAGCCGTGTGTCCTTTAGGTTTGATCATAGTTCTTGAGGAAGTCGCAAGCACAAATGACCACAGTTTAGGATATTTTTGGTGTCTGAAACCTCAAAAATGTGAGGCTGCTGGGGATAATGATCGTAGCTGAAATAGGCTGCTTAACTCTAGCACTACCTGTCGCGTGTTTACTGCATTCCTGCTTGCTTAACATACGGATGCAAATTCTGTAGACCTCAGCTGACTATCATGTTTCATAAGAGAGGTATCAGCATCCAGAGTTCATCCTCAATAAGCTCCAATAGCTTTCTATTTCTGTTTCGTTCTACTTTATAAATGCAACATGGTTGATTTAATGAATGTGTATGTATGTAAATATTGCTGTTTACTGTTACGAATTGATACAAGTTCTAAAAAATGCTTAAATATTAGGAATTCACACTATATTGATACCATAAAGGTTGTCAGTTGAGCCCATTTAACATAAATAATTATCAGCCAGAATTTTAATATTGGTGCTTCCCTAATTTTTCTTTGCGTTGTTGTTCTCATTTTTATGAAAAACAATGTAAAAACATGATTGATTATTGTAGGTTTTTGCAGTATTTTGGTCCATATTATGGTTTATTCTGATTTATAAACAATCCATTTCATAGAAAATACATAAATATTGAATTTTGGCATTATCAGTTTTTTGGGGAAAAGAAATTAATACTTCAGCTAAGATGCAATAAATTGATCAAATGTGTCGGTAACAAGTTTTACATTGTTACAAAATATTCAAATAAATGTTTTTTGTTTTACTCAAAGAATCCTGAAAAAAAAATGTTACAGCTTCCACAAAAATTTTAAGCAATGCAAATGTTTAATAATAAATATTTATTGTGCACCTGATATGCATATTACAGTGATTTCAGATAGAGATGCACCGATTGCAATTTTCTTGGCCGATTCCAATTTCCGATTTTTTGTTAGTGTGATCTGCCGATACCGATTTTTGCCGATTCCAATTTTCTTTCTAAGAACTATAATTGACAGCATATACAAACAAAAATCTACTTTTCTTCAAC
>NW_015625587.1:479447-491743 GCF_001515625.1 Sinocyclocheilus rhinocerous | reverse complement strand
AAGTTTTTCAGGTTAAGTAAGTTTTTATTCAGTTCAGAAATACTACAGAAATTAAAGTAATCAAATGTAAAATAACACATCCAGTGTTATTTTACATTTGATTACTACAGAAATTAAAGTAATCAAATGTAAAATAACATTTATTTATTATTTTACATTTGATTACTTTAATTTCTGTAGTCTTCATTGTAAAAATGACAGATTAATGCTTACCATTAAAGTTATAAAACGTATTCAGTCAAGAGCAGAAAATTATTTTCTTTGTCTTTTGTTCTTTGATTAACATGACAGACAGCAGCAGGAATATTGGACTGCGGTTCCTTTAAGAGTTTATCCACGGACCCAATATACTGTTACACAACATGCGTTCTCTTTCTCAACTATTTAACGTTCCAAAACTGACTGTGTTTAACTGGATACTTGCCAAAACAGGCATTTTGACATTATTTTGTATGTATTTGACCGTTTCAGCGCAGTTAGCCACTCATTTTGGTATTTGTGGCTCACAAGCTGTTTGAGAATGATAGATCAGTATATAGATCAGTGGTGGTGCGCGCATGTGACCGGCCGATCACCGATCCGGGCCGAACATGAGGAAAATCGGCCGATTCCGATCCCTGGCCGATCGATCGGTGCATCTCTTATTTCAGAAGGATCATGGGTCACTGAAGACACTGTATTTTTGATCATCTAAATGCAGTTGACACTCCAAGGACCACCATCTCCTGACTCTGTGTCTCTGTACATAAAAATTACACTGTACTATTCCTGTATCTGTTTAATTCTAACTGGCATTCGATTGGCAGTGGCACTGACTGTATTTTGTCAACTTGTTTTTTTTTTAAATAAGACATATCGCACAATGACATTAGCTGAGCTCAGGTAAATGCCGTGCAGGCGTCTACTTTTCTTATCTCTCATTGCGACGAAGCAGAATTCGAAGTGTGGTGAGACTGCTGTCTGTCTGCGTTCAGTTTAATCGATCAATGCCCCTGGAGAAATTCATTAGCATTTTTCTTGCTTGTTCTCTTTCTCCTACATTTATCCATCCTCCACTTCAACTGACAGTCCATTACAGTCTGATGTGCCCTGTCCGTTTTTTGTGTCCCTCTGTTAGATATTCTCTCATTTTATTTGCACGTGTTATCTATCCTTTCCATCAACGTCTTTCAGATAATTGCCTTCTGTTTGCGGTCGTTTCTTAGGGGCCGTTTACATGACAACCTTTTCAGCCAAAAACTGGAAACTTTTTATGCGTTTTGCCTGTTCGTTTACACGACAACGTCGTTTTGGGGCCTGAAAACGCATATTTTTGAAAACGGGGTTTCAAAGTGCAAGTTTTTGAAAACGCCACCGTTATCGTTTCCGTGTAAACACCCAAAACAGGAATCTTTGAAAACTGTGACGTAATGCGCGTGCGTAGTACGTGTTAGGTATGTAAACATGTGCAGTATGTCAATTTTGAAGGCAAGCGCGAACAAACATACACAGCAATGGCGGAGTACATGATACTGTTGTTGCTGCTCAAGAGTTTGTTAACGCTTCTTCAGCAAAGTGTGGATTTACTTCACCAATATTACAACCAACAGCGGAGCACACTGCCATATCCACACGGCAACAGGTACTGTTTACTAACAAGGTGACAGTGCCAACTACTGGCCTGGCATACGTAATACAACGTTTTTGGCCGTTTTCGCGGATGTGTGTAAACACGAATCGTTTTGAAAACGTTGTTGTGCATACGTGAAACTTTTTAAAAACGCAAGGGAAAAACTTTTCCGTTTTTGACTACATCGTTGTCGTGTAAACGTAGCCTTTTACTCTCCTCTTCTTGTCAATTGGCTTTTCTTTTCTCAAGCACACTGGTGCTATTTTAATTGAAACTCTATGGTTTTTGTCCCATCAGTTGTGCAACCTGGAGGTGTGACACCTGCTTTTAAATATGTCGGATGAATTTCTTGCCACCTTAATGGTGTGAGACGTGTGGCTAATCAGTGTAGGACGCACCAAATAAGTTTTTCAGGATTTGCAAAGATTACACTTAAAGTGAAATGACAAACATCATTCAAGCATATGAAGGAGTCTGGGAGTGACGCTTTCAAGGAGGATGAGGGTACTTGAGGATAACACACTTTACTGATCGCTCTCATGCCTGTGATCACAGCTAGTGAGGATTTGAGAAGATGTTTGACCTCACCGGACCTCCAGTCAAGTGAGTTTTACGTTTTCTTTCTGTATTACAGGAAACCCCTGGAGATGAGCAAATGCACCCTGTCTGCTGCTTTTGAACCATTTGATATAGACAAACAGAGGCACCACAGACGACCACCCCCTTACAACGCCAATGACCTTCACCATTGTACGTCTACCCATTTATTCTGAATAGATTCTGTTTTGAAGCTCCCATTGGTGATTCATGAGAGATGTCATTTTATGGACTCAAGAAAGCTAAATGTCCCTATTTTTTTATTTTATTTGTTTATTTTATTTATTTATTTAGTTTTTATTATTTTTAATAATTTATTTTGTTTTATTTATTCTTTTCTTTTTTTATTTTATTTTATTAAAAAAAAAAATTTTGGTCACTAAACCTTCACTTAAATGAAATATGTTTATTTCTGACACTGAATTCTGCCAGGGGTAAGGGAGTTTGAATCACACTTTCCTTAAGGACACCCTTTAAATGTGGTAAATTGACTGTAATGCTAAAGCACAGCCTCTTGTGGCTTTTTGCTTTATTAAATCATTTTAATGCCATGTCGTCTGTCTGTAATAATTAGTAATGAGTGGTGCTGTAAATGAATGGGCTGCTTATGTAATTATCTGTTTGTTTTGCTTTAATTACAGGATCCATTTATCGTTGCGTCTCAGATTCTGTAATGGAAAATAGAGGTGAGTATTTATTGCTGTACTTTGCCCTGTCTTGATACTAATGATGCTGAATAATTGAGAAGAAACGTTCCATTTGTAGATGGCGTTGATTAAGCTCCAGAAACCAGGTGTGATTTTGATTTAACATGGCACGTCTTGGTGCAGTTTTTTTTTCAAAACCACAATTACTTCACAATCTAGACTCTGGGATGGAGCCATTGCAGACAAACAGTTGTTATTCGTCTGTGGGCGCTGTGTAATGAGGAACAACTATGGGATTCTTGCAGAAGTAGTTGTTTGAATCTTCCTGTTCACCAACAAAATGCTGGTAAAGAGCTCTGTGTCGTCCCCTTAGGAAGGTCATGAAGGCAGTTCCTTGAGCTTGTTTTCCAGGTCATGTCAGGTTCTGGGTCTAGGCAGAACCAAAGAGCTGATTCTCTTCTCTCTGTTCTCTCTCTTTGGAAAGGTGCCCAGTGTAGGTGCTGTAACTGGGACAGAGAGAAGCAGGGCTTCAGTTCAGTCCTCTGAGTCAATTTTTTCGGCGTAGATGCATGCGTGTTCTTACTGTAGTACTGATCTTGGAACAGTTGCAAAGATATCAGAGATTTTGGAATGACTTGAGTTGTGAGATGAATAGGTCAGAGTTCCTATTGTGATTGTGATCTATCCAGCTTAGATGTACAATTTTTATGTAACATGGCAAAACCATGTAGCACAAAGCTATTTTTTGCTTGTCCCTCTTCCTTTGCTTGCCTTATTGCTTTGGTTTCTCTTTTGTGTTGTTGTATCATTGCAGTATTTCCCTCTTGCTCTTTCTGTATCTGTTACCCCCAGTTCAGCATTATTATTGCATGGTTTGGGGATTTCATAGCTCATGCACTACAGAAAGAAAGGATTGTTTGTTCTTGGCTCTCTGTTACTTCATTGAAGCCTCAAACATTTATTTTTTTGTTCAAATAGTTTAAAAGATGTGTTCAGCCTAAGGAGCCTAAGATTATTACAGCATTAGCCAGTTTTGTAATAATGCCCTGTTTTACACAATTTTCCCATCTATAAACTAGGGGTTGCATTAACTACTTCTGCTGCTAGACGATGCATCGGGTTTGTCAGCTAAGTCACAGATCCCATGAAGTTGCACTTCTTTTACACTACCATTCAAACATTTGAGGTTGGCAAGATTCTTTTGGAAGAAGTCTGTTATGGTCACCAAGGCTACATTTGACAGGGCTCCAGACTGCGACTAAAACGGTCGCATTTGCAACCAAAAATATTAATTTGCGAGTAGGGATGCTCTGATCCGCCTTTTTCGCCTATACCGATACCGATTCGATACCAGTGAAGATTTTTTCCCTCATTTAAATAAATGTAGAATTTATATATCTCTGTGTGTGGAACTGATAATCATTCTTTCACAATCTACTAGATACAGACTACTTCATTATAAAGAAAAATAAAATAAACAATAAATATGAAAAAATATAGGCCTATGTACATTTATAATATATGACAAAAATTTATCATAAACTAGGTTAGTGGATAATTCGGCAGCAAAAGTTATTCTAGAAAAATCAGTGCACAATAATTTTAGAAATCCAAACATTTAGTCAAAAAAAGCAGAGTCTATTTCATGCACAACTTGAACAATCTACAACAGGTAAAGCTGTCAGCTGTGTGGATCTTGGCAATATCGTTAACAATTCTCGTTTATAATCATTACTAATATGGCTTCTTCTTATCAAGATCTTAGTCTATATGCTGTGTTCTGTTAATGCGTGAACTTCATATTATTTGAATCACACTTGTCATCCATTAATCGCAAAAAGCTTTGTTACTTTTTAATAAACAAAGTATCAGCTTTAAAATTATGCAAAATTCATAACGAAATTCAAACAATAAATAAGTTGTTTTGTCGCTCTTTAATGTGGCAGGCGCGATCGCTATAGCCCCTCAGTTCAAGCAGCAAGTGAACCCATTATATCTTTCTCTTCTACTATAGTACATAATGAACATGAATTAAAACCTAGCCTATTTTATAAGAAAGCCTACAGTACAACTTACTGAAATGTCTCATGTAAAAGCTCATTCAGTGTTTCAAACTGCGGAAAACGTGTAAAGCTTGTAAACATCACAACATAACCATTCGGTGTCCATAAGCTCATTAGTCAGCTAGAAAAATAACTAAAGAGGAGCATTTTGCTATATTTTTGCGCTATTGCATATTAATATTTTTACTTAACCTGTTGTCTACATGATTCAACTCCTATAAAATTGCATTTTACTTCAGGGTTTAAAACACTCAAAGCCTACAGTACAACTTACTGAAATGTCTCATGTAAAAGCTCATTCAGTGTTTCAAACTGTGGAAAACGTGTAAAGCTTGTAAACATTGCAACGTAATAATACATTTACCCCAGAATAACCATACGGTGTCCATAAGCTCACAGACATATGACAACATTTATAGGATGCATTGAGGAGGAGCCCAAACCTACACTCAGTGGCCGCCAAGTGATGCTTATGGTCCATGATATTTGTACAGATTCTGTGTCATGAACAATTCTTTGTGACTATATATTTCAAGTTGGAAAAGACGTTTAGTTCCCACTTTAAGTGAACCTTAGTTCCCAGGTCATCTACAAGATCGATTAAAATGCTGATAAATTCAAGAAAAGATGAGACATAAACACATTAAAGTATGACTGAAATGTAAAAAATAAATAAAAATAAAAATAAAACGCGTTTATTCTGTGGCACCATAAAAAATAATTTGGCGCCTAAAATTTTTTCTCATAGGAGCCAATGGCTCCTTACTCGATTTTTTTGTTTGAAGCCCTGTTTGATCAAAAATACAGGAAAAATCAGTAATATTGTAAAATATTACAATTTAAAATTCGCTAGATGCCGGCTCAACATTGTGATGTCAGCCATCGACGATGAACGATGGCATCGTCTATCGACCCAATCCCAAACACAAGAACTCGTCCCTGTGTGAACACCTCCTTAGGCTGTATGATCACATGTGGTCATGGATGGTGACCAAAGATCTTGAGCATTGTTGATCACAGGGATGATCTGGCCCATGACTGATGTTTCCCATCTAAAATAAGCTTTTATATACACATTAATGTAATTCAGGGGTTTGGTACAGAATTGCTTTTTTATACGCTGCTGAATGAGAAGTTGTATCTGGCTATAGGAAATGGGATTAGGAGTGCGATCTGCTGATGTAAAGTTACATGGCTACACACTTCCACATTCCCGTTCTCTGCTAATTTACTCCACTGGATAAAATTGCATTCTTGGAATTCCTGTGGATGAAGATTTGGTAAAGTGCAGAGGGCAGAGTGTATACTAATAGATTGAATGTTTGAGTAATACAGAGGTTTTGTTTAGGGCAAAGACCTATATTCAGTATTAACCCTAAAAAGGACATTTTACCCAAAAATAAATTGTTATTGTTTACTCACCCTCATGTCATTCCAACCTGTCTGATTTTCTTTCCTCTGTGAAGCACTAAAAGAGAAATGTTAAAGACTTGCTCCTTTGCTGTGCAATTTCAGTGAATTGGGGCTGGAGCTTTTAAGCTTCACAAAGGACACAAAAGTATAATAAATTTAGTTTATGTAACCTGTACACAATATTACGAGTCTAAAGTTCACACTAGCTTTCAGAAGTTTTGAGTCAGTAAGATTTTTTTAAGAAATACAGTCCACAAGACTTTTACAATGTTACAAAAAAATTCTGTTTGAAAAACTTTCTATTCCTAAAATAATTCAGAAAAAAAATGTATCACTTTTTCCACAAAAATATTAAGCAGCCCAACTGTTTTCAACATCAATAATAATAAGAAATGTTTCTTGAGCACCAAATTAGCATATTAGAATGATTTCTGAAGGATCCCGGGACACTGAAAACTGGAATAATGCCTGCTAAAATGTTACATTTTAAAATATATTAAAATAGAAAACAGTTGTTTTAACTGTTAAAACCGATATATCATTTTGCCGATGTTATCGGCCGATATGAGCCTGTCGCCGATATATCGTACGCCTGCCTGGTTGCCATGGAACCCCAGGGCTCATTTGTCATCATGCCAGGTAGAATCACACTTCCTGTTACTCTCCGTATGGTGTGCATGTTGTCGTCCTTATTTTTTATGGCTAGTTTGATGCATTAGCTGTAATTAGTGTGCATAGTTAGTTTCTGCTCTATTTGTGGCACAAAAGGGAATTGTAAAAATAATGACGCTTTTCTGAAAACTCTCCAGACTTAATATTAAAATGCATTTTAAACCGGATTGGAATAAGATAATTAAACATATAAAATATAAAAATATTCTTCATACCCTTCACTGCTGTAGTTGTTTGTAGGGATGGGCGATAAGGGCTCAATAATATATCACGATATTTCTGCTATTTATTACGATAACAATATCAATGACGATAATTCCGGGAATCCTGTTTCTTTAGAGAAAAGTATTATCTTTCCTATTTTTACCCAAAATAGGGTGTTGTGATCATTAATGAGTACACGCGTAATGTAAAGACTGTTTAATTCATACTGGAAGCCGGAGGGCGCTCTTGCACAGAAACTCCACATATCCATAGCAGAAGTAATACTACTGACGATGCTCCAGGAAGGTATCCAGTTACCGCTGAATAAAACACACAACGAAGATGCATTACACCAAATACCCAAAATAATGTTCTTTTTAGCAACATCATATGACCCCTTTAATGCTAACTGACCCCAAACTTTTGAACTGTAGTGTACATCATATTTTGCTAATAATCTTGAGAGTTGAGAAAAAAAGAGTTGAGCTGAACTTGAAATCCGGATCAGTACAAATCAACAGTTTTGCCAACTGGATCCGTGAATTCATTAAAATAACTCCAATGAACAATTTGTTCACAAATTGGACATTGCTTTTTTGCCTCAAATATCAATTCACTTTCATTATATTAAAAAGAGTAGCCAGGATATTACGCGGCGTGATGCCCATCAGTGTTGCACAAAAGATTTAGGTTGACATGGACATGAGTAAATAATGATGGAATTAAATTTTGTAGGTTAACTTTTAGGTTAAACACCATCAGCTATATTTGTACATGTTTTATCTTATATCTTCTTCACAAACCTCAAAGAGCACATTATATTTGAAGGTCATCAATGTTCTTTTTAATGTCAGAGAAATTTCACATCTCATTTAAAATATTCACTAACATGATGACCTGTTTTTAGATGTTTTTTTGGTGATCAGTTCCTCTTGGTTTTGTGTTTTATATAACCACAAAGTCAAATGTCCGATACCATCTCTCCCTCCGTTGGCAGAACTTCCCTTTTATCCTTTGCTTTTTTTCCCTTTGCTTTCATTAGAAGGCATACGCAAGCGCGCACACACACACACTCACTTTGCACTTTGACCTCTGCTTTAAGGAATGATAGGCATCCGTCGGTGTCTATGCTGATCTGCTTGGCAAGCTCGTTTATAAAGTGGAGGGAGAGAAAGTGGTATGGAGGGAGGGTCCCGTGTGAGAGAGGTAGAGGGGGGTGGAGAGAGTTGCAGGAGGAGGAGTGGAGGAGAAAAGAAGGGCAGTTGGTATGAGATCCACTTAAAGAAGAGGGAGAGAGGAGTTTGGGAACATTGGCTTGGAAGGTGGAAGGAAGCATGAGATCGACGCTTGGTGACAGGAAAGAGATCCTTTTAAAGCTGAAAGGAAAAGCAGAAGATTTTGGGGAAACTGAATTGCCACCACTGTCCACTGAGGTGCACCTGCAAACAGAGGCCCTTTGGGGGCCGGAGCATGGGACAGACGTTCCCTCTAGAGACTGCACCGCAAAACTCCTGCACACTCTTGGGTGAGTCATAAAAAGCCTATGGACATAGCATTTGAACTTTTATGGCATCGTAGGCACACTTCAGGCATGAAGGTAGTTCCAAAAGATAGGCAAATTAATCATGCTGCAGCATTGCATATAGGCTGTCCTTTTTTGACAATGCAATCCCAAAATGCACTGCAACGAGCTCAGTAAAAAAAAAAATCCAAGATGACTTTCAAAGCAAAGAGATTTTTTTTTAAATATTAGTATTTACATTTGTGTCATTTTATTTATTATATTTTAGGGTGTTTTATGTTATTAATTTTTCATTATATGACATTAATATATCTTTTTTATTATTTCATGTGTTGTTTGTATTATTTAACCACCTTATTTCAATTTATTAGCTGGTATGGGTAAATATATACAAGTATAACAAAGTGCAGTAAATGGTTAAACTATTTGCGCTACAAACCAATGTGATTATGATCACAATAGTAAATCTAAAATAATATGATAGCAAATCCCTACTAGTAATATGAGGCAACTAAAATAAATGAAAGCGACTGACACCAGAAGCATTGCATATTCAAGTGAAAATGGCTGTGCTCTCTCTTGGTGTAAAATAAGGTGGATATTTATGCTCATTAAAATCTCACACTTATCTTAACAACATGCTAATGGCAAACTTTGCGAGGACACAAAAGCAAGAGGAACTGATTGTCAAAAAATCTAAACGCATCATGCTAGTGATTTATTTCAACTGTATTTCCCTGACATTACAAAAAAAAACATAATGCATAATGATCTTCCAGTATAATGTGTTCTTTGATAAGATAAAAGAGGTAAAATCTTGACAGTTGAAACGCATTGTTAATGGAAAAGTCAACCTAATATATATATATATATATATATATATATATATGAGAACATGAACATTCTAGCCACTCTGTTAAATGTAATTAAAGTGAAATGAGAATTAGGGCTATGAAGCTTCCAAATGACAAAAAGCATAAATGTCCAATTTATGAGCAAGTCATAGATTTTTTTTGGAGGCATTTTAATAAATTCATTGATCCAGTTCACAAAACTGTTGATTTTGTGCTGATCCGGTTAAACTCAAGTTAAACTCACTTATCGAGTAGTCTGATTACAATGGTTAACAGCCCACTGGAAGGCAAGATTATTAGTAAAATATGATATATACTGTTCAAAGTTTAGGCTCAGTAAGACAAAGTTTTTGAAGGAAGTATTTTATGCTCGTTAACTCAACAACATGCTAATAGCAAACTTGAAGTTTTGAGGTTCCAAGGCAGTTAAGAAACTCTCTTAGAAAGCAGATGCCAATGTGGGCACTGGGCAGTAAGCAGTGAGGCGGCTCACTAGGTTTTAGAAGCATTAATTTCAGCAAGCATTACCTCAGCTTGACTTCAGCACAGCAGGAACTGGTTATGACTCAGCAGTGGGTCTCAGCTGTGAGTGGAAGGAAACCAGACATGGAGACGAGCGGGAGAGTGGCGGCGGTCTTTGAGTATCTGTGCAGAAATTCTTCCGCATTCTGTCTTTTTGGTCCTCTTTCCTGAACTCACATGAC
The DNA here is from genome assembly GCF_001515625.1 of Sinocyclocheilus rhinocerous. Classification (NCBI taxonomy): domain Eukaryota; kingdom Metazoa; phylum Chordata; class Actinopteri; order Cypriniformes; family Cyprinidae; genus Sinocyclocheilus; species Sinocyclocheilus rhinocerous. Next base: position 481,458 of record NW_015625587.1, on the reverse strand, counting down.
TTCACATTGCGTGTGAAGTCACAGGAACTTTACCTTTTTGTCAGCTGTGATTTATTAACTGAGCTGACTGTCATCTGGTGGTTATTCTTAGTTTTTCTCTGTGTAGCAGATAAACACAAGTCAAAAGATAGAAATTAGGGATGCTCCGATCGATCGGCCGGAGATCAATATCGGCCGATAATCAAATTTTATGACTCACTACACTTGGCCGATCTCACGAACCGATCGCAATTTGATGATGTCAACGCGTGACGACGTACATGATGCGTGGGGACATGAATGATTTGGCGGTGTGGAAATGCTATGACGTTTCAAGAAACGATAGACTTGTTTGAGATGCGCCTCGCCTCGCCTGAAATGTAGGTGAGAGTAGGCGGCTGCAGTGAGGGGAGGAGTGAAATAAGTGCAGGCAAGATGGACAATTCTGCCCTCTCGAAGTGGAACAGATACCAACGAGATCAAAGGCAGATATCGCGTTATTCTCACTCACGTGCTGTGTTGCTTATAAACATGATATAATTTCAGATGCTTTTATATGAAAATCAATATGATGAACAAGACACTCAAAGTGCTTACTGGCCACTTCAAAGGGCCCTTCGGAATGAAGGATTTCGAAGGGTACAACTGATGGACCCTTTGGGCTCCCATGATCCTTTGTGCTGATTCTTTGCATGATGATGGCGCCTCCGTGTGGGCACGAGATGATGATGCAAAAGGGCACTTCAAGAAACTGATTTCAGTTCTGTTGCTTTTATATGAAAATAAATATGATGAACAAGACACTCAAAGTGCTTGCTATTTAATTCCATACGAAAGGTGTATTTATCATCCATTTGTACTTAAATACAAACATGTATTTTCGATTTTTAGCGAAATATGACAACAATCACATATCTCACACAGAGATCGTCATAGTGTTTGGGAACATTCATGCATAATTTAAATACATAATCACATGGAACCAGATTAAAAATATATATATTTTAGAAGAGAACGCAGCATCACGGTTGTTTGAACCAATGAGCCATTAAGCTGTGTCGTCAGTCAGTCGTTTCCCATCATGCTTTTTCACGAACCGATCGCAATTTGATGATGTCAACGCGTGACGACGTACATGATGCGTGGGGACATGAATGATTTGGCGGTGTGGAAATGCTATGACGTTTCAAGAAACGATAGACTTGTTTGAGATGCGCCTCGCCTCGCCTGAAATGTAGGTGAGAGTTCTCACTCACGTGCTGTGTTGCTTATAAACATGATATAATTTCAGATGCTTTTATATGAAAATCAATATGATGAACAAGACACTCAAAGTGCTTGCTATTTAATTCCATACGAAAGGTGTATTTATCATCCATTTGTACTTAAATACAAACATGTATTTTCGATTTTTAGCGAAATATGACAACAATCACATATCTCACACAGAGATCGTCATAGTGTTTGGGAACATTCATGCATAATTTAAATACATAATCACATGGAACCAGATTAAAAATATATATATTTTAGAAGAGAACGCAGCATCACGGTTGTTTGAACCAATGAGCCATTAAGCTGTGTCGTCAGTCAGTCGTTTCCCATCATGCTTTTGATCAGCGCAGTCGGTGGAGAGCAACTGCGCTCGACTGCACAATCCGTCACAGCCGCCTCGCCGTCGCGAGAGTTTTTAGGCACACGTCAGCATGACATCAGAGCAAGTCGGACATAACTCGGACACTTTTTTAACCGGCATGCATCTCGCGGTGATCGGTTCTGCGCAGATTTTGCTAATCTCAAACGAGCCTAATGAAAAATTCGCTATTTGATTTGTATGTTTTGCATGATGATATGATGAATGGATGGTTCATTTTTAACAGCAGATTCAGTGACGTTAGAGCTGATCTGCGCCTCACTGCACGCGTCTGCGACACGTCAGGCCCGGATATACTTCACTTTCCGCGTTCCGTTCAGTCTCCCGCACAGCCGCGTTCGCACAGCTTTCAAAGTATACTCAACCGCGGATGAGTGC